>NW_017721194.1:0-294 GCF_001865875.1 Lupinus angustifolius | reverse complement strand
TTGAGGATGTGCACTGGGGTATAGCTATGCAAGAAGAGCTAAACCAGTTTGAACGTAACAGTGTTTGGGACTTGGTCCCTAAACCTAAAGATCATCCCGTGATTGGTACCCGATGGGTCTTCAGAAACAAACTTGATGAATCAGGCTTAATCATTTGAAATAAGGCACGCTTGGTGGCAAAGGCTACAACCAGGAGGAAGGTATCGATTACGACGAAGCCTATGCCCCTGTAGCCAGATTAGAGGTCATCAGGATGCTTCTTTCCTTTGCATCTATTATGAACTTCAAATTATT
>NW_017721193.1:0-248 GCF_001865875.1 Lupinus angustifolius | reverse complement strand
TTGGAATTCTTGATGAACAATATCTTGATTAAAACTGCCTAGATGTTTGCGTTATGTCTTGCCTCTATATGTTTATTTGTCTCTTGTTCTAAATGATATATGTTGTAGTGAAAAATTATACCTCATGATAACTTCTTTTCATGATAAAAAATATGTCGATAAATCCATTACAATGCATGCATAAGCCCTAAAGAGTTGAAACCATTCTGCTAGCTGAAAACCATTTTTTACCGTGTTTAATCGATTAA
>NW_017721192.1:0-609 GCF_001865875.1 Lupinus angustifolius | reverse complement strand
TTTTCTGGCATTTTCTCCACCTCTTTTCACTTGTATGTTTCTGAAATTGCAACTCAACTGATCCAAGTGCTATAAGGTAGATTAACCTCTCCCTAACCCTCTCAAAACCATCTCGAAATCTCTCATTATCATCCTGATTCCATCATATTCCAATTTTTCCCAAATTAAACCCTAGGTTAGGTTTGCCCAATCCTTCTCTGCTCAGTCCAACATCAATTCGAGTTCTACAGTAAAAGGGAGCAAAGTCGCGCAAAAAGGTTCAAAACTTCTGCCAATCATGGACGAAGACCGGAAACTGGCTCATCATCCACTCGGGACCGCGGTGACCCTTATTATTCGCTCATTCTGCAAGAGACCCGTGTGGCGAAGTTTCTAGGACGCAAACCCACGTATGTAAGGTATGTCGACTTAACCTGGATGGCGGAATAGAACTTCAGTTTTCCGCATGATATGCAGGCTCAAGGAGCCGTTAAATTTCTGGAATTAAAGGGACAAGTTTACCCTGCTCTAGTTAGGGAATTTTATGCAAATTTCAGATATAAGGATGGTAAATACTGGTCTATGATTTCTGGTAAACTGTTTGAGATTAGTGATGATCTGTTTATGAAT
>NW_017721191.1:0-888 GCF_001865875.1 Lupinus angustifolius | reverse complement strand
CCTACAGTATATTCATTTCACGCATTGTGGATTATTTGCATATAGATGTTTCTGACACCATCATTGTTGAGTATACTGACAAGGATCATCTGGTTGGTGAGAGTCTCATTCATAAAATGGGTATATACAAGTATGGTACTACTTGGCAATACCAGGAGGACTACACTACCATTGATCTGGAGTTGTCCGATGATGATAATTAGGGTGGCTTGGGTACTAATTTGCAGGTATGGAACAGTATGAAGAGCGTCAAATTTCCTATTCAGACAACCAATATCAGTTGGTGAGAAATCTGATTCAATCCACAGCTGAAGCTCAGAATGCCTTCATTCGATCTACTACTGAAGCTTAGAATGCATTGTTTTGTTCTGAATTTCAGAAGTTGTCTATGTTGATCAGGGGTGACCAGAACATTGTTATTCCTAATGATGAGATTGATCCTCCTCCACCTCAACCATAGTATAGAAGACTTTAGACCTAGGACATCTTACCCTTAGGTTTATTTCTTCGTTATTGCACTTTATGGATTCAGTTGTTGTTACTATTTCCAGACTTTTTGTGCTCTTTCTTTATTTGTCTCTGCTTGACACATTATGGTTTGTAATGGTTGTTGAATGCTTTTACTCTTTATGCTATGTTATTATTTTTGTGCTTAATTATGTCCAAATAGCTTATTTGGTTGTGTAATGGTTCTTGATCATATGAGATTTTTCATGGTGCATGATCTAAGCTAGTTATTGCACTACATTGCTTATCATGCTAATTGATATAGTTAATCTTGTATGTCGTTCTCTTTACCTCTTAGTTATTTTAAATGTCTAAACAAACGCATTTGTTCAAGCCACCGAAAATGAAACAGGTTAATGGTTAAACCCCAAAATTAATTCA
>NW_017721190.1:0-3409 GCF_001865875.1 Lupinus angustifolius | reverse complement strand
GTGTATTTTAGCCACTGATACCTAACATTGTGGACCTTCTATCATATAAGTCTGATGCATAGTCTGAATCAACATAAGCAATAATTGAAGGCTTACTCTGTTGCATGTCAGACATGATATCGAGACATGTAGTCACCTTCAAATATCTGAAAATCTATTTGACTGCTTCCCAATGTTGCTTCACTAGTTTAGACATATACTTGCATACTTGACTAACTGCTTGTGCCAAGTCCGGTTTAGTACAAACCATAACATACATCATGCAACCCACTGCACTGGCATATGGAACCCTTGACATGTACTTCTTCTCTTTATCCGTCTTTGGACACTGATATAGGGAAAGCTTGAAGTGATTTGCCAACTCAGTTCTCACTACTTTAGTATTGCTCATATCAAATCTTTCTAAGATCTTTTCAACATAGCTTTGTTGGGAGAGCCATAGTTTTCTAGGTCCCCTATCCCTGTGAATCTTCCTCTCAAGAATCTTTCTAGCAGCCCCTAAATCTTTCATGTCAAACTTCATACCTAGCATGACTTTCAGCTCATTGATATCACTCAAATGATTAGCAGAAATGAACATATCATCAATATAAATTAACAGAAAAATAAAAGAACCATCACCAAGACTTCTCACATAAACACAACAATCATACATCATTTTGAACCAAACTTCAACATATAAGTGTCAAACTGTTTGTACCACTGTCTGGGAGATTGCTTCAACCTATATAGAGACTTCTTTAATTTGCAAACCAAGTGACTCTGTCCAGCTATACTGAACCCTTCTGGTTGTGTCAAGTAAATTTTCTCCTCCAATTTACCATGGAGAAAGGTAGTCTTCACATCCATTTGTTCTAACTGCCATTAGGATCTCGTATATATGAGAGTTATCGTCCATACGACTTAAAAAGAAGTCATGTCTGTATGGAGCCCTCTCGCTCAAACGAGAGCTGTCTCGCTCAAGCAAGAGATGTCTCGCTCAAGCGAGAGCTGTCTCACTCAAGCGAGGGCACATCTATTTTTGAGGCATTTCTGGCTTAAGCGAGAGTTGTCTCGCCCCGAGCTAAAACACTCGTTTTCTCTAGACACTTCTCGCTCAAGCCTGAATATCATTTTAATTACTTTTCTCAAGGAAAATATTTCTCATTTATATCACATGTTTATAAACCTTGAATTTAACAATTATCACATACATATCATTCCCATAATAATCATTCAAACATTATAATTCAAGAATAAACATGGTATTTGCATATATAAACATAACATAAATTGGTATAAGAAATATTGTTGTACTTAATCCAAACAAACAGGCAATTGATTAAGTACACGCTTTCTTAATACCCAAGGCAACTCCAAACTTGTGAGGGAGTTTGGAGGTCCGAATGCATATTCAGACACCACTGCGTCACGATATTTTCTCTCTCACTTGAGTGAGGCAGGCTCGCCCAGGCGAAGTGGTCCAGTTACCAGGACCATTTTCCTCGCCCTTTTGGGCTACCGGATTGAAACTCTCCGTTGTTTTCGATCCCAATGCATTTTAGTTTCTAGAATGGTGTTCCTTCATGGATAGCCACCATAATACTTGATATTTTAAGCTATCCTAATGATACAAGTTAAGAAAGTATCCATACAAAATCTAGGCACACAAAATAATTGATTAAGTACGGGTTTTCTTAATACACAAATATAACTCCAAACTTTTGAGATAGTTTAGGAGATCCGGGTGTCATATTCAGACACCACTATGTCATGATGTATTCTCCCTCACCTGAGTGTGTCGGGTCGCTACCCTTCTAGGTGTATTTTAGCCACTGATACCTAACATTGTGGACCTTCTATCATATAAGTCTGATGCATAGTCTGAATCAACATAAGCAATAATTGAAGGCTTACTCTGTTGCATGTCAGACATGATATCGAGACATGTAGTCACCTTCAAATATCTGAAAATCTATTTGACTGCTTCCCAATGTTGCTTCACTAGTTTAGACATATACTTGCATACTTGACTAACTGCTTGTGCCAAGTCCGGTTTAGTACAAACCATAACATACATCATGCAACCCACTGCACTGGCATATGGAACCCTTGACATGTACTTCTTCTCTTTATCCGTCTTTGGACACTGATATAGGGAAAGCTTGAAGTGATTTGCCAACTCAGTTCTCACTACTTTAGTATTGCTCATATCAAATCTTTCTAAGATCTTTTCAACATAGCTTTGTTGGGAGAGCCATAGTTTTCTAGGTCCCCTATCCCTGTGAATCTTCCTCTCAAGAATCTTTCTAGCAGCCCCTAAATCTTTCATGTCAAACTTCTTACCTAGCATGACTTTCAGCTCATTGATATCACTCAAATGATTAGCAGAAATGAACATATCATCAATATAAATTAACAGAAAAATAAAAGAACCATCACCAAGACTTCTCACATAAACACAACAATCATACATCATTTTGAACCAAACTTCAACATATAAGTGTCAAACTGTTTGTACCACTGTCTGGGAGATTGCTTCAACCTATATAGAGACTTCTTTAATTTGCAAACCAAGTGACTCTGTCCAGCTATACTGAACCCTTCTGGTTGTGTCAAGTAAATTTTCTCCTCCAATTTACCATGGAGAAAGGTAGTCTTCACATCCATTTGTTCTAACTGCCATTAGGATCTCGTATATATGAGAGTTATCGTCCATACGACTTAAAAAGAAGTCATGTCTGTATGGAGCCCTCTCGCTCAAACGAGAGCTGTCTCGCTCAAGCAAGAGATGTCTCGCTCAAGCGAGAGCTGTCTCACTCAAGCGAGGGCACATCTATTTTTGAGGCATTTCTGGCTTAAGCGAGAGTTGTCTCGCCCCGAGCTAAAACACTCGTTTTCTCTAGACACTTCTCGCTCAAGCCTGAATATCATTTTAATTACTTTTCTCAAGGAAAATATTTCTCATTTATATCACATGTTTATAAACCTTGAATTTAACAATTATCACATACATATCATTCCCATAATAATCATTCAAACATTATAATTCAAGAATAAACATGGTATTTGCATATATAAACATAACATAAATTGGTATAAGAAATATTGTTGTACTTAATCCAAACAAACAGGCAATTGATTAAGTACACGCTTTCTTAATACCCAAGGCAACTCCAAACTTGTGAGGGAGTTTGGAGGTCCGAATGCATATTCAGACACCACTGCGTCACGATATTTTCTCTCTCACTTGAGTGAGGCAGGCTCGCCCAGGCGAAGTGGTCCAGTTACCAGGACCATTTTCCTCGCCCTTTTGGGCTACCGGATTGAAACTCTCCGTTGTTTTCGATCCCAATGCATTTTAGTTTCTAGAATGGTGTTCCTTCATGGATAGCCACCATAATACTTGATATTTTAAGCTATCCTAATG
>NW_017721189.1:0-756 GCF_001865875.1 Lupinus angustifolius | reverse complement strand
ACAACATAATAAAAGCTCATAACTTTCTATGAAGTATGAGAAGAAGATGAAGAAGAGAAAATAAAAGACTACCTTAGTTTGTATAGGAAATTTAGTGTAAAAATGAGAGAATGGGGTGAGGTATTTATAGGAGAGTCTCACCCTCATCAAATCATAAAATTTAATGCAAAGTAAGTAGATTTAGACTAGCATAGGTGATGTGTCTCATGGTGGTGGAGTAAGAGGATTTGTCGAGTGATTTATGGGATTTTGTGTAAAAGAATATGTACTTTTGCTTATTTAACAAGCAAGCTTCTTATATGAAAGTGATGTGACCTTTTTGATGACACATTCTCGATTAAACCATTCCCGAGTATTGTCGGCTAATACCCGGTAAAAAATTATACCGGAATTATGTCGTAATCCGTGGATATACACAAGGCTAGTTCCCAAGAAAGAGAGGTGGGTCGTAAAGACACCCTTAAATACCAAGTCTTTCCTTAGATAGAACCTTTTTAGACATGTATTCCCACTTCATTACATTTTTCCGATAGTTCATAAATCTTATTTTTTTGTAACTAAAACAATTTTACTAAAACTAACCTTTTAAAATAAGATCGTTAAGCAAGACTTATCATTTTTAAAGTAAGTCAATTTAAACAAAATAAATACTTTTTAAGTAAATCTTACCATTTTAAAGTAAGTTCACTTAACTAATATTCAACATTTTTAAATTATTTTACCATCTAAGACTTCATAACACTTTAAGTTTATAAA
>NW_017721188.1:0-12732 GCF_001865875.1 Lupinus angustifolius | reverse complement strand
ACATAATAAAAGCTCATAACTTTCTATGAAGTATGAGAAGAAGATGAAGAAGAGAAAATAAAAGACTACCTTAGTTTGTATAGGAAATTTAGTGTAAAAATGAGAGAATGGGGTGAGGTATTTATAGGAGAGTCTCACCCTCATCAAATCATAAAATTTAATGCAAAGTAAGTAGATTTAGACTAGCATAGGTGATGTGTCTCATGGTGGTGGAGTAAGAGGATTTGTCGAGTGATTTATGGGATTTTGTGTAAAAGAATATGTACTTTTGCTTATTTAACAAGCAAGCTTCTTATATGAAAGTGATGTGACCTTTTTGATGACACATTCTCGATTAAACCATTCCCGAGTATTGTCGGCTAATACCCGGTCGAATAATAAAAATCTCCCGATTTCGGTTTACGGTTAGAACTTCGAAACACGGAATTCGGATTGAAAATACTTAGAAATGCGTTCTGGATGAACTTAATGTCTATCTTGACTCGAAATAATATTTCGAAGCCAAAATCACAATCAAAATTCGATTTCGAGTAACGGAACTCAAAAACACGTTCTTGGGCCGAATTCGGACGAATTTGGGCCTTTCAGCAGCTCAAAAACTTTCTGTCACAGAAAATTATGAAAATATAAAATAAAATAGAAAATCACTAAAAAAGACTAACACTCAACTAAGGTTGAGTTTAATTCAATACAGATTAATTTCTAAAATTAATTGTTGTTAAAATAAATAATTAATAAAACATACACAAAAAATTCACGGTGTTACAATCCTCCGCCACTTATAAGATTTTCGTCCTCGAAAATAAAACGTACCTCTTAAGAAAACAGATAGGGGTAGAAATCTTTTATGGCATCTTTGACTTCTCAGGTCGCATATTCTCTGTTTGCTTGACTCCAAATCACCTTCACTAGGGAAATCTCATTGCCTCGTAATGTCTTCACATTACGATCAACAATTCTCGATATAGTTTCAAAAGTGAGATTATCCTTTAGCTAAATTGATTCGGGTTCGATGATGTGCGACTGGTCACTAATGTACTTTCTTAGTTGAGATAAATGAAACATTTTCAACAAAAACTCATCGATATCATAAACTTTCAAGAATAAAATACAAACTTTTTCCTAAACACATTAAAGGTTCTTTTGATGTTAAATTCATCACCTTTAAATATATTCAGATACTAACAATAATTTCTAATATTTCCAAACAAATAACTCATCTAACCTTGTCCAAAGATATAGTGTTTCCATCTAAGAACAAGGAATAAATTTCAAGATTTACAAAAGTCAAAAATTCATGTTTTCTCTTATCATTCTAATATTTTTTGTCATCTGCTGATCCACATCGGGTCCTAGTATCAGATTCTCCCCTGCTTCAGACCAACATAACGGTGTTCTGCACTTTCTGCAGTAAAGATCTTCATATGGCGCCATGCCGATGCTCGAATGGAAACTGTTGTTGTAGGTGAATTCTATTAAATGCAAGTAGTCCGCCCAACTTCCAGAGTGTTCCAACACACATGCTCTCAGCAGGTCTTCCAAAGATTGAATAGTCCATTCAGATTGGCCATCCGTCTGCGGGTGGTAAGCTGAACTCATACTCAGCTTGGTTCCCAAAGTTGTTTGTAAACCATTCCAAAACTTCGAGGTGATGCGCGGGTCTCTATTCGAGATAGTATTTTTAGGAATACCATGAAATCAAACTATTTCTTTAATGTACAACTCTGCCAGACACTCCAAAGAGTACTTTATGTTGATTGGTAGAAAGTGAGTTGTCTTCGTCAAACGATCCACAATTACACAAACAACGTCATAACCCTTCCGATTTCATGGAAAACCGCTCACGGAGTCCATTGAAATGCTATCCCATTTCCATACAGGGATATCCAAGGGTTGAAGTTCTCCATCAGGTCGCTTGTGCTCAATTTTTTGCTTTCGGGCACACTAAGCAACGGGAGACATACTCCTCTAATCGTAAGTTCATAACATTTACATCTTCAAACGAAGATCATAAACAATCAAACAATCACACAAAGTCACACAAGAAATCATGTAAGGTCATGCCCAAGGCCGGATAGAAAAGAACTGCTTTGATACCATGTTGTAACGCCCCAAAAATTACTCCACAAAAATCTTGTTCAAAAATGGGTATTTGTTTTTAATAATGATGCCATATAAAATTTATTTCCTTATATTCGTTTCATTTTCGGAACATCACTTTAAGTAACATACAATGCGGAAAATTAAAAACACCATTACCTAAAGGTAGTAAAAATATAACTCAATATAACTTTGAATCATATTTCATTAGAATATCATGAAATGTTGGTACAAAGTATAAGGCAGAACCTAATTGTCGCCCAAATAAAACTACTCCAAAATAAATACCCTACATAGGTACACTAATCAAAAAGCACAAGGGCCTGTGTAGGTATAACTGTTTCCCTCAATCCTCCATGCCCCCTCCTAGGACATCGAAAAGCGGTAACTCAGAATCCTGGCAAAATGATTCATCTGAACAAAACGCGAATAGAAGACAAACAAAACGAAGAGGGAGTAAGACATCTAATGAATATTACTCATTGATGGCATGGAATTACACGGAATATCACATCCAGACAGACACACATAATAAACACAATATACACATCACATACAAAAATGCACAATGATAAATGATGTTATAATCTCAGATTATGAGGATCAAAGTCCACAATCTCAATGTATGAGTGTTATACTTGTTTCATCCAGCCTTTCACCAATATCCTCCCAATATACTATTTGGAAATAACCAAGAGTACAGGTCCCATAACAAGCTGATTTGAACGCACCAAAATTATTCCTCACAAGGATATATGATCGATCTGTTCTGAAGAACTGTCCATTTCAGGATGGTGTCATATCAAACACTTTCTGGGCATTCCTCTCATTGATCGTGATTGCAAAGAGGGATTGTCAGAGATCATCTAGTTTGCATTGTGAAAACTGTCCGATCGAACAGAATACCTCATCCAGGAATACAAGGGACTCGTCTCACCTAGACTCACCCTCAAGACTTTGCTGACGAACCACCGCCATCGTCGTCCCTCTCAACATCTCGGGCTCGTTCGTCTCCCATAAATTTCCTCTCCACTACTTCATTATCCATAATGAGTATGCACACTAACTGAGGTTAACCGATTAAATCTTTTAATCATTATTTTATATGATCGGCCCAACCTAAGACATCTCCCAGAGGAATACTTCTTGTGGGACCCGATCTTACTTCAACACGAAAATAGAGGAATAACATCCCTACCACTACGAACCATCGCTAAATCACCCTGGACGGCCACATGGCCAAGCCTATTACGGTCAGACGACCTCGCTGCATGGTATCATATAATAATTTTTTGGGCATCACCCTAATCACGACATCACAGTCAGAAACCTTGCCCTAAATAGGAGCAAGAACAAAGGTACTTGTATAAGTTTGTCAATTTTGGGCCCTAGGCTCAATCATCTGAGTCATGGTCTTTCCCAAGGGTAAATACACTTCACACCCAAGTTAGGGCTATTGCCTTTAACAAAGCAATTTCTTACTTTTATTACTTTCAAGAATTTCATATAGTTATTTACCTTTATAACTTCTTGATGACAAACATGCCATTAGGCTCTCGTATATGTGAGAGTTATCGTTAAGACGACTTCAAAAGAATTCAAGTCTGCATGAAGCCCTCTCGCTCAAGCGAGAGCTGTCTTGCTCAAGCGAGGGCACATCCATTTTTGAGGCATTTGTGGCTTAAGCGAGAACTGTCTCGCTTAAGCGAGAAAAAATTAGTTCTCTTGGTGCATATTTTAGCTCAAGCGTATATGTACTTTTGCTTGTTTAACAAGCAAGCTTCTTACATGAAAGTGATGTGACCTTTTCGATGACATATTCTCAATTAAACCATTCCCGATTATTGTCGGCTAATACCCATTTGGATAATAAAAATCTCCCGATTTCGGTTTACGGTTAGAACTTCGAAACACGGAATTCGGAGTGAAAAATAATTAGAAATGCGTTCTGGACAAATTTGATGTCTATCATGACTCGAAATAATATTTCGAAGCCAATGGCGCAATCGGAATTTGATTTTGAGGTATGGACTATTTGGTAAGCCATGTTTGGTTCTTCTGTGGAGACTCCATCTCCTCTATCATGTCACTCATCCATTGTTCTTTCTCCTGGTTGTTTATATCCTCTTGAAAGCTACATGGATCTCCTGAACTAATATGGCGAGCAACTAAAGCCATATCTCTTTAGAGGTTTGATAGGACGCTTATCCCTGTCTCTAACAAGTAGATACTCCTACACAACTGAACTCTCCACTTGAGAATCATCATGTTCTTGACTTGAACTAGTGCATGGTTCCTTGCCTCTATTTACTTGAACCGTTTCATTGCTCATTGTAATGATATTTGATCCCAAAGTCTCTCCATTTGGCATGGGCACCTCTGTCAAAACTGACTGTTTCAACATGAAATCTTCATCAAACACTACATCTCTGCTCAACACTACCGTTCTGGAAACTGGATCCCAGAACTTGAACCCCTTCACATATTTGGTATATCCAATTAAGATACACCTCTTTGACTTAGGATCAAGTTTATATCCTTCATTACTAGGTACATGTACATAAGTAGGACAACCAAATATGTGTAACATATTATAATTGACTCGGTTACCTATTCATACTTCTTCTGCAACTTTACCATCCAATGAAGCCATTGGTGATCTATTGATAACATAGTATGCCATACTAAGTGCCTCTTCCCAAAATCCTTTAGAAAGTCCAACATTCAGTCTCATACATCTAACCCTCTTTGTAAGAGTTCTATTCTTCCTCTCTACAACACCATTCTGCTGAGGAGTCTTTTTCACTAAAAAGTGCCTCTGAATACCATGTTCATCACATAATTTCTAAAACTGTGAGTCTTTGTACTCCATACCATTATCTGACCTCAGGTATTTGAATTTTCTACCAGTCTGGTTCTCTACCTATGCCTTCCAAACCTTGAATTTGACAAAGACTTCTAACTTACACTTCAGAAAATATACCCAGACCTTACAAGAAAAGTCATCAACAAAGGTAACAAAATACCTAGAACCTCCTAGGGATGCTTCCTGAGTGAGTCCCCATACATCAGTGTGGACATAGTCTAGAATACCCCGAGTCCTATGTTGGCCAACCTTGAAACTAACCCGTGTTTGTTTCCCAAGCACACAATACTTGCACAAATCTAGCTTGCATTTACTAACTCCGCTTAACACTCCTCTTTTTCATAGTTTTGTAATGCCACACACACTAATATGACCCAAACGAATGTGCCATAATGTTGTAGCACCATGGTCTAAATCTACTGAAATCTCTTCAGCCACTCCAACAACTCCACTTATAATTGTTCTCCCTAACAACATGTAAGTGTTTCTAGTAGTCCTCTTATCCTTCATCACAGTCAGAGCACATTTGCATACTCGAAGAATATCATTGTCCACATTAACTCTATAACTAAATCCTTTAGTCGACAATGTTCCCAACGAAACCAAATTCTTTTTCAAATCAGGTATGTGTCTAACCTCACATAACGTCTTCACTAAACCATCATCCATAACAATTTTGATTTCTCCCACACTAATAATTTCACATGCTTTATTATTTACGAGATACACGAAACCAAAATCGCATGTCCTGTATGTGATGAACTATTCTCTGCTTGGTGTCATGTGGTAGGAACAACAAGTGTCAAGTATCTACTATTCTATACTATGATTTGATGATACATATAGTAGATCAACTTCACTGTTGTAACTAGAGTCATCTTTTTGTGCAATATTTGTATATGTAGATACTTCATCTTTCCCCATCAGCTTGCTAGGACTCTATTCATTGGGACAATCCTTTTTGTAATGCTCGGTCTGTTTGCACTGATAGCACTCTACTAGTGTGCTGCCCCTGGAATTTGGTCTTTTTCCTTTGGCGGGACATCCTCTGCCTTGTCTCCTCCCATGCGCTTGGATCCCTTTAACATACAGACCATCACCCTGAGACCCTTCACCTACATTTTGTCTTCTTTGAGTGTGAGACAAAAGTGCAGATATGATCTCATCCAATTTGATTGAGTCTTTCTCGTACGTCACTATTGTCACAAGTGTTCATAGGAATTTGGCAAAGAACACAGTAATGTTATTGCTTTGTCCTCATTGTCAACCTTCACATCAAGTTTCTTCAAGTCATTGATCCCTTGATTAAAATTGTTGAGATGTTGATGCAAATCAGCATTGTCCTGCATCTTCAAACCATAGAGTCTTTGTTTCAAATACAACTTACTTATTAGAGATTTGGACATGAACCGTTTCTCTAATGTCTCCCATACCTCTGTTGGTGACGTCAACTCCATAACATGATACATCACCTCATCTGATAGACAAAGTCATATAGTTCTCGCAGCCTTCTCCTTCAACTCTTCCCAATCCAGTTGATCCATACCATTTGGTTTATTCTCACGCAACGCCTTTGATAGACCTTGTTAAGCCAACACATCCTTAACCTTTCTTTGCCACAATCCAAAATTACCTGTTCCAATAACTTCCCCACCTCGAATTTGACACCTAGGTTAAGAGCTATATGATACCAATTGTTGGAAACAAGCGATCAATCAAATAGTAAAAGAGTATAGTGAAAAAAGAATAACATAAGGATTTGGTAACGAGGTTCGACCAATTATGCCTACGTCCCCAGGAGCGTTGAGATGCTACCACTATGTATTATTAGAAAATTAGGATTAGTGTTTGACTATTCTTCTCCTTATTATATTAGGTTTACATAACATAAATATATAGCTCTCTACCCCAACCCCTTTACATCAGCCCAAGCCCATAACTTGTATTGCTATTAGATCCACGATAAATCCAAAGAAATTCCTTCATTTGACATAGTAACATTTATACTAATGGTTACACTTGCCTCTCCAAGGTCATTCATATCAAAGTTGTTACACAATAATGATTTCACATTATTCACAACATGAATGTTGGAACCAAATATAAGTAGGACGTCTACATAGAGACATATGATAGTGCAAATGTCATTTTCTAATTTATAATAAATGAATTTGTCACTTTCATTTTCTTGCCCATTGATTACAAAACCTTCAAGTTGTTTCAGATAGATTTCTTCTTCCAAATCACCATTTAAAAAAGTCATCTTAACATCCATTTGATGTACTACTAAATCATGTATCACAATGAACGATATAAGTACTCTAATAGATATTATTCTAGTCACATGTGAAAAAGTGTCGAAGAAATCTACATTCTCTCTTTTCCTAAAACCTTTGGCTATAAGGTGAGCCTTGTATTTATCCACTATGCCATCAAGTTTCATTTTCTTTTTCAATACCCACTTACAACCAATAAGTTTGCAACTAAGAGGATTCATCTCATCATTTATGGCCTCTTGCCACAAATCAGCATCCAAAGAAGTCAAAGGTTCTTAGAAATTGGATGAATCATCTTCTAATGTATAGACTATATAATCATATCCATACATTTTAGCAATTCTTTCTCTCTTACTTCTTCTAGGTTCTATTTCTAACTCTTCATTTGTATCATTATCTCTAATCACATGTTTGTGGCTAGTACGTGTCCTCACAAATCTCCATTTACAAGGGAATGTTTTTTATTAAAGTCAGCATCGTTAGACTCAATGACCACTTTGTGTTATGGTCATAAAACTTGTACGTCTTGCTGTTTACAACATACCCTTTGGTCTTGTGTCTCAGAAGGTTTTTGAAGTCCTTCTAGTCAGGAGACAGTTTGTCAATAATGACACCCACTTGAAATTGTTCATATAGGAGCATACCCTCACAAATGATTTCATGAACAATTCTCTATATCTCATGTGAATTGATTTATTATCATACATCTAATACTTGAAATACCAGCTAACAACATACTTCTTAGTATCATACTTTTTCTCAAGTGTATACCAAATTAATTTAGCAGACTTATATAGGCTGTAGTAATCATAAAGATCATCAGAAAATCCATTCAAAATGAAATTCTTACATAAGTAGTCATTTTCATTGTAGAGAGCTATATCAATAGCTAGTTTATCATTCTCCTCTTTCTCAACTTTTTCCGGCACCACTAAAACATTAGTTTTCAGAATGTGAGCAACTTTTCTCATGGTGAGAAAAATTCCATCTTATGTTGCAACTATTTGAAATTAGTCTCATCAACCCGAAATATTTTGTTAATATCAAAGCTGTTTGACTTAATAATATTCTCTATGAATGTCATAGTAGTAGAAATCGTCTTAAAATTGTTGTTTATGTAGCTTGCAACAATTCTAAATGGCACGAAAGAATACTTAATGATTGAGTCTTAACCAAGTCATTCTTTTTAAGTCGTTTCGTGACACTGCCCAAAATGTGAAACCAAACTATCAATTACGCTGTCTCCAGGATGAGAACTGATCTCAAATACACCCACCACAACATGGCTACCAGTGCCAATTCTCAAAATTCTCATAATATGACTATCTGTGCCAATTCTATTTTCTCACAATCTGACTACTAGTGTCAGTTCTTGAAATTCCCACAATTTAGTTGTCTGTGTCAATTCTAAGACAATAGAAAGAAAGATGGAGAAGTAGGCCAGAAATGCGCAACAAATAAAAATGGGAGAGAAAGAAGAAGTTGAGAAATGCACTCAATTTAAGACAAGAAAAAATGAAAGGAGGAGACCACTATTTATAACACCTATGTGGGACTTCTAAGTTTTTTTTTCAAATTTCTTCCTATGTGGGACTTGTGAGTTTTTTTTTTATTTCACACTTAAAGTCCCCACTAATGACTTCCAGCAAAGCAAATTCCATTGACAAAAAAATTGTGCCACATGTTATAATTTGGAACTAGTCTAAACTCTCTATTATTTGAGAGAATCCCAACCCTTCTAGACACCTCCCCTATTCATTCATTCGCCTCTCTACAACCATAGTCTATCGTTGTTTGAGGCATGAGTAGACATTGTTATCCTAATATATAAAGACAATGTATAGATTCCCGATCCTTGCATTTTGTAATTGTGATTGCAGGTTTAATTTGCAAGTATTGGTTGAGTACAAGTTAATGACTAGATCTACCTTCTGCTGAAATATCTTTGACAGTCACTAAAGTATTACTGATTTGGATGATTAATACCTCCATCATATTGCATGCCATGAATAGCTTCGAATGTCAAGGTGCAAGGCAACTGCATATACAATTTCAATATAACCAAACATTAATTCGAAGGTTAAAATTGATAACTGATGTTCATAGGCTTATCGAGTGATCTGCTGGAAAATGAATGTTTCTAATTTTATTCATCATATCTTTCATTCCTCAACTATCCATGCCCATTATGCTGAGAGTAGTTCTTAGATTCTCTTTGCTATTAAACTCTTTAAAACCACCATCAACTTTAACGTTGTTTTGTAATTAGGTATTATGAACTATTTTTGTACAATATTACTATTGTGATTCTGTTTGTAGTGATTTTCTTGTTGTCATATTAGTAATTTACTAATGTATTTATACATGAACCAACTAATAAAGTTTAAGGGTAATTATAAAGAAAAAATAGTTTATAGTTATTACTTACAAAATGCATAAAAATTTAAAGTGGCTTTACTTAATTTCCGGAAAAAAAAACATTATCAAAGAATAAGATTTAGAGTAGATTACATTGGTGATCTCATAAATTTTAGTGAAATTACTTGATTCATTCATCTCTTTTTAAAATCTACATAAATCACCCATAATTATATATACATTATACTGACTATCCTTGTAAGATAATAAATATAATTTCTTAAACAAAAAATGGTGACGAGTGTGATTAAGTCAAACAAAATATAGTATATTAACTGTGAAGACAAATCCAAATAGTATAAGAGTCAATGTCTATTCATTGTTTTTGGTTCATTACAAATTGTATCAATAATTCTAAGGAAGTGTTTAAATCATTCTTATATTATATTGTAACTAACCAAAATAATGAATAGATATTGACTCTTATACTATTTGGATTTGTCTTCATATTATATGATATTTTGTTTAACTTTTTTTTGGAATGTCATAATTTGTTTAACTTATTTACATTTGTCACAATTTTTAGTTTAATAGTCAATGTAATATATATATTATATATATATATATATATATATTATATATATTTAAAATACACTGCCATAAATTTTATGATCAATTCATTCATTATGGAGAATTTTGGATCAGAAGTCCGAAACCAGATTTTGTTTGTATCACGTCGTTGGAATTTTCATTGTAAACAGTGAGAGTTGATTTGTATTAAACTCAGGTGCAATCTATTCTAGGAATTAACATCATCATAGACATTCTTAATGACAACTAAAATCCAGGGTAAATCGTAACAGCTTCAGCTTTATTTGATATGCAGCTGCCCCCCATTTGTTTTGATCTAAGGATTACTTACCCGGTTACCTACCCAATTTGGAGAAAATAGGAACAAAAGGAGAGGCAAAGAATAGAGCCAAGCTTTACTCTACGTGTAAATATCCTCATCAGATTTTGTCTCTGAAACGCTGAAATAAAACATCGAATCACTCAAACATGAATTTGCAGTCTAAAATTAAAATATAAATATAATGTGAGTGAGAGAGAGAGGGCTAGGGATTTTAAATTGATCTAGATTTTTCTCATTATTAGGTCAGTGATGTGATTACGTTACAGCTCGATGTAGCCGCATCATTATAATTTGGAATTATATTACAATTGAAGTATGATGCGATTGTGATAGTTACCACAACCACAATATTACGGCCGCAATTTAAATTAGTGATTAGGTCTGTCAATGACAAAAACTTGTGAGTAGGATAAATGGAATTTTGTTAGTGTTATTGGTTAACCTGAAAGAATGTCTTTATGAATTATGATATTTGAGCAGAAAGAACATTGAAAAATAACTTTTACATACCGAAAAGAATGAGGTAACTATGATATACTAGCAGTGTAGCAACAATCAAATAAAAAACATAAAAAAAATAGATGAGGAGAAATAAGAAGTTTATTAACAAGAATAGAAAATTATATTTACATTCACTATCGAGAAGTATCGAGATATTATTAGAGAATATGAATAAGAACTCTAACACAAATGATCTCAAGGCTCATGTGGTGTTTCTAATGGAGCTTATATTTCATGTATATTATAATAAGGGATTATAGTCCAATATATAATACTAATTTTTCACCTTCACTCCAACATTAGGCAATGTGTGACTTCACGCAATAATGTATTTTAAGCAAACACACCATAAACATTATAAAGGAGAAAAATGGTGTAGCAAGTTTAATTAAATGTTATATTTATACTTTATAGTATAACCAGAACATGCAGATCAGATAAGATAAATAAACATTATGTTCAGTCAAGAGAAACAAGAGATCATAGTCTAGGAAAAGCGAGACTAAGCAAAGTTATAATTTTATTAAATCATTTACCCAATAGAGTAGTTCACACATGGAATAAAAACTTGTTTCAGAAATATAGTCTGAAAGCTAAACTACACATTTGATAGCTAAATTAAGTAATGAGAGTGGCCTTAAATGTCGATAGGGGCAAAACTTTGCATATTGAAATTTGATCATATGCATAAATACAATAACAAACTAGAACTAACTATATTTTTTAAACTGCAAAAAAGGAAACCACAAGTCATCAGCGACATATCTAAGCAAAGAAAAAATCAGTGTCGAAGTTCAATTATCTTTATTATTCTCTTTTAATATTTGATTAATCGTTTGCTCGTATCTCTCTTCTCTCAATTTTCTTTTAATATTTGATAAATCGTTTGCTTCCATCAATTTGCATATTCTTTGTCAAACTAACCAACCTGCAACAAAATCTTAATGTAATTTGCAAAAAGGAAATACCATTTACAAAAACCGACCCAAAGACTAGATAGCATTCAAGGGGAGATGGAATAAATAGAATAGATAGAAAAACAGATTGAGAATGATTTGAAAGTATTATAAATAGATATACATAAATTCAACAAAAAATGTCTTTGTGATTCTTATTTAGCAACTTGATAAATGTCCTTCAATGATATCTCACTATATACTGTATGGTTATCATTATTTTAGGATTTCTTTATTCTCTTTAATAGTATATTGTTTATGCATAAATCAATCAATGAAATATAAAAAATTTACTCTTTTATTATCTTCTTAGTTTATATTTTTATTAAGAGTATGATAATTTCAATATTCTTAGTACAAATTGTACACTATCAATTGGTGTTTTCATCATTTAACCATTCCTTTAAACCATCTATTAAATATTGGCTTAAAAGAAAAAGAGAATGATGTGGCAAAAGAAGTGGCTATGATGAAACCTTCTTGTGGCCAAGTAAAATGAGTGGCTGTAGTGTAACCTCTTTTGTAGCCAATGAGAAGAAGAGGTTGTGGTGAAGCATCTTTGTTTTTGGCCATAGGATCCTCAAGGCTTTGGCTATAAATAGGAATGCTCCAAGCCATTGTAAGACACACCAATATTCTAGCCTTAGTGCATATTCTCTCTTCTTCTCTTGTTCTAATATTGTGAGGAATATTTTAGTGTTTAAGATATAAGTGAGTGAGAGTGATATTGGGTGTACTTGGGTTTTGGGAAGTGAGTGAAAC
>NW_017721187.1:0-539 GCF_001865875.1 Lupinus angustifolius | reverse complement strand
GAGGCCTGGATGTAGTTTGCAAGTGGACACGCAAATGAACCAGGATAAAAATCGTGTTGCAGGATTTTTTTCCCCTATTTCTCTCTTTATTGCTTTAATCGGTTACTTTGTATAGTTGTGTTAATTACTATATTCTGTTTCTATACTATACTGGTGTAACTCTGATATTTTTGTAAGCTCTGTATATTCGTTCAATCTCGGTTGATTGTCGTGCAAGAAACCGAATTTGTCTATAAAATTTGAGCTGTTTTAATCGATTAAAGTAATTGCGTTAATCGATTATTTGTGTTCTGTTAATCGATTAATTTGGGGTTATTTCAGTATTATTTGTTGTTTTCGAAAAGCGGATACTCTGACCACTACACATATTCAACCCCCCCTTTATGTATTTTAGCCACTGATACCTAACAAGTGGTATTAGAGCTAGTACGAAGTGCTAGCTGAACCGCGTATTCGTGATCCTAAGGGAAATATAATGGGTTCTACAAACCCGTTTGGTGGTGATGGTTCATCCATTAACCGACCACCTATATTCAGTG
>NW_017721186.1:0-400 GCF_001865875.1 Lupinus angustifolius | reverse complement strand
CATGTTTTTACTGCAATACATATGGTCATACCTCATATTCATGTTACATCAGAAAATATGGTATACCTAGCGGCGTTTATATGTGGATAAAGAAGGGAGATGACTCCCCGATTACTAACAGAAAAGGACCCAATATCAATTGGGTACCTGAGAAAAGCAAGCGATCCTTTTGCAGGTATGTCTTCGAACACAAGGACATAAATGGTATCTAGACAGTGGGTGTTCGAGACATATGACAGGTGACAGATCAAACTTCCTGGATCTTTCACTTAAAGGTAAAGGATACGTCACGTACGGAGACAACAACAAGGGAAAGATCCTTGGCACCGGAACAGTTGGTAACACATCTCAAACTCTTATTGAAAATGTCCTTTATGTTGAAGGATTAGAACATAACCTC
>NW_017721185.1:0-253 GCF_001865875.1 Lupinus angustifolius | reverse complement strand
GAGCATTCAGATATGCCTGCTGTGTGGAAAACCAAGAAAGCTCACCCAATCGACAAAGTAATGGGTGACATATCTACGGGAGTGGTAACCCGTAGTTCCTTACGAAATTTTTGCAATTTTGTAGCTTTTGTATCTCAAATTGAGCCTAAGACTATTGATGAGGCCATTGAGGATGTGCACAGGGGTATAGCTATGCAAGAAAAGCTAAACCAGTTCGAACGTAACAGTGTTTGGGACTTGGTCCCTAAACCTA
>NW_017721184.1:0-484 GCF_001865875.1 Lupinus angustifolius | reverse complement strand
AAAACTTTAAATATCTGAACCACGTTTATAAACTTAAAAAGGCACTATATGGTCTTAAGCAAGCTCCTAGAGCTTGGTATGATAGACTAAGTACCTTTCTTTTGGAAAAAAGGGTTCGAAAGAGGCTTGGTTGACACAACGCTTTTTATTCGAAAATCAGAAAATCATGTATTACTTGTACAAATCTATGTGGATGACATAATATTTGGATCTACTAATGATATTCTCTGTAAAGAATTTTCTGAGATGATGCAGGGAGAGTTCAAAATGTCTATGATGGGAGAGCTCACATTCTTTTTGGGACTTCAAATAGAGCAGCTAGAAAATGGGATATTCATTCATCAGGCGAAATACTGCAAAAAGCTACTTAAGAAATTTGATATGGATAAATGTAAGGAAGCCTCCACTCCTATGGCATCTGCTTGCTACCTAGACAAGGACGAAAAAGGAAAAGCAATAGAGGTAACAAAGTATCATGGTATAA
>NW_017721183.1:0-34916 GCF_001865875.1 Lupinus angustifolius | reverse complement strand
ATGTTTTTGTTGTAAAAAGTGTTGTAACATTGGGAATCTCAAGGTGTCTTACCACCAACAAGATTGTGTTGTATCTTCATTAGCTTAGTGTTCTTGATAGAAAGAATAGGTTCTTGGCTGGGGCTACACCGCAAGAAAGGTTTTCTTGGGCGGTAGGAAGGGAGTCAAACCAAGGAATAAGGTTTTCTTGTAAAATCTGTATATTCGTTTCAATCTCGGTTGATTTTCGTGCAAGAAACCGAATTTGTTTGTGTAATCTGAGTTGTTTTAATCGATTAAAGTGATTACGATAATCGATTATTTGTGTTCTGTTAATCGATTAATCTAGGGTTATTTCAGCATTAACTGTTGTTTTCGAAAAGTAGATACTCTGACCGCTACACCTATTCAACCCCCCTTCTACGTGTATTTTAGCCATTGATACCTAACAAGTGGTATCAGAGCTAGTACGAAGTGCTAGCTCAACCGCGTATTCGTGATCCAAAGGGAAATAAAATGGGTTCTACAAACCCGTTTGAAATCTGTCTGTAAAATTTGAGCTATTTTAATCAATTAAAATTTAAGCTGGACCATTCAGCAGCTGACCAAACCCTTCAGTATGGGTTTGGTCCCTTGACCAAGTAGCTTAGTCACCTCCTTGTGCATGACTCATCAAAGCTAGTTGTGGGCTATGAGATCAGCTATTGTGAGCTACTTCTGAAAAGCCTATGGTGGGCTACTTGAGGTGAGGTCATGGATGACTTCATGGTTAAGTCAAGTCTGGTAAGCACCGCCCAGCGCACCTACTTCTCCGCTGAGCTGCTTGTTCAGCAGCTTCTGACCGTGTTGACTGGGACGTGGCTTAGTGCTTGTTGATCTGGCCAGGAGTCTGGTTCTTCATTGAGCATCTTGGTTTGATCGCTGAGCAGCTTGTTCAGTAGCTTGTTCAGCAGCTTGGCTTGTGCCAAGCTCGTTTCTGACCGTGTCAAGCATATTTCTGACCGTGCCAGGCATAGTCTGGTGCTAGGCTGATCGGCTAAGTAGGACTGCTCAGCTGTCTGGTTGATCAGTTTGGTCCAGGTCAGGCAGGTCAGCTCACTGGGGCTTGTTCCACGCTCAGCTGCCTAGTTGAGCATCTTGGTTTTCTTGACTTTTGTTGCTTTTTGACCATGAATCATTTCTCTTCTTTTATTCATTTTATTTCCTACAAAATATATAAAAAGGCAATACAAACACAAATATACTAAATTGTGACATTTTAGAGAAAAAAATATTGTTTTAAGTTGGTTTTTCTCAATTATGCTTAAGATATGTCATAAAAGTGTATGATTTTTAGGTATGTTTGACACTTATCACTTGGGGATTTTTCTGATGATTGGTTGAGGACATTCCTTGAAGCTAGCCAAGAGATGGCGATGTTTCCGAAAACAGAGCTTCTGCGATGAAATCATTCTTCGATATTTGCAAAGGGATAGCTAGACAACTTCAGAGATGAAGAGATGAGGCAACAAGAGAGTTCTAAATGTAGTAAAAAAAGAAAGAGAAAAAAGAATAAAGAACATGTAGTTCCATATTTGAAATTTCAATAAAAGTCTCTTATCTTTGTAACTCTCTCTACTTATTTTTGCCAATGCAAAATTGGATCCTTCTATCTGATTATAACAACCATCCCTATGTTTTCTCTAATGGTTGTCATCAACTGCACGCGACCTTGATGGGTATGCCTACAAGCTACCAAATACAGGTCAAGATAGTTAATGCTAAAAATACACAACTAGATACAAACCTAGATACAATCATGGTTTGAAACTCAATGTTTCGTCTAAGGATTGTCATCAACACAGGAAGAAGCTAGCAGGGTACGCCTCATAGTCATCATATGCAGGTAAAAATGTCTTACTATACCGATCATCTCAATAAAAAGAAATTCAATTTTGTTTCTTGCATTTTTTTCTTTTTTATCATCTTAAGTAAAAAAAATGAATCACTTAAACATGTACTTTCAGTCATTGCTCTCTAGCATCCATACAACACTAGACTCCAATCCAAGACAATGTCAGAATCCGACTCAGGCACTCATGAGAGTAGGTCAGAGCTAGCTGATCTCAAAGAGAAAATGATGTAGCTTATTCAGGGCTTGCAGACGGCTCGGAACTCGGATGAGAATACCTTTGTTTCCACCGTCAAACAACCTAATGGTCAGCACCCAGCTCCTGATTCCGCACCAAAGGCGAATCCTAACACAACTGCGCAGGTCAGCCAACACCGAGAAGCTGCTATGAAATGGCCTATGTATGGAATGTCACCTAACTATAATCCTCTCTATGAGGGTGCGCGTGAAGAAGCTCCTCGTCAGGAACAACATGAGGACGTTACTAGGGAACATGAGGATCCTACACATGGTCTTCCACCAAGGAATACACAAAATATGATGGTGTATCATAGCCATACTCAGACACCCACCAAGGGCTCTACTGAGGACCCAATTTACCAGAATTACTCTCAGACTCGGGATAATGAGGAGATGGAAAAGATAAAGGATAGGTTAAAAGCAATTCAGGGAGCAAGCTGCCCTAACTTGAAGAGTGCCTTTGAAATGTGCTTGGTTCTAGATGTGGTGCTTCCACCCTAATTCAAGATACCAGAGTTCAAGAAGTATTTATGGGACTACATGTCCCAAAGACCACCTACACATGTACGTAAAGAATATGTTGGCGTACCTTGAGAATGACAAGCTCCTGATACACTACATTCAGGATAGCTTGATAGGCATGGCTATGAACTAGTACATTCGTCTAGAAAAGGCACAAATCAAGACCTTTGCAGACTTATCTAATGCATTTGTTAAGAAGTACAAGTACAATGAGGATGCAACACTTGATAGATCTCGACTACAAAGTATGTTTATAAAGCCATCAGAAAACTTACGAAAGTATGTCTAGCGGTGAAGAGGATTAGCTTCGCAGGTCCTTCCCCATCTAGATGAAGAAAAGCAACTATCGATTTTCATCGACACCCTACAGAACCCATACTACGAACTCCTTATAGGAAATGTAGCAAATAACTTCAACGCTCTAATCAAGGTTGGAAGGAGGATTGAGGAGTGGGAAGATTGTCGAAGGAAATACGGGCTCATGGAAGAAGCATAATTTTTGAAAGAAGAAAGAAGATGATACAAATTTTGTGGCTGTTGGGCCCAATAAATACCAATGCCAAAACACTCTAAATAACCACTATGAACCCTCTTGGTTCACGCAAACCCAAAAGACAAATACACACACCCCAACAAACCAAAACACCAATGTTTACCCCCAACCAAATAATAACACCTACAAGCCATATAATCCAAGCACAAACCAACATCCATCCTAATACAACACTCACCACCCAAAGTAAAACACATTTCCCCAGAACCCCAAGGAAAAAAGGACTACACATTTCAATCCCAATCCCGTTACCAATGCAGAGATTTATTCTTATCTTCTAACCGGAGGATTTATAAAACCAATTCTCGGAAGGATTCCAGAGTCACCCAGGGCATGGTTTAACCCAAATATCACTTATGCTTACCACTCTGGAATCATTGGTCATTCCATCATAGATTGTTGGGGTCTTAAGCATAAAGTTCAGAACCTCATAGACATAGAACAACTAGTGTTCGAGTAGACCATACCAGGTATGGACAAAAACCCATTGCCCAATCTTGCCCATCAGTGCGTTAATGCAGTAGAAGGAGCACAAGATGTGACATACATTAGGGAAGTTTCTAAATAAAGACCCCAATGAGGGTTATTTATTAGGAAATGTGTAAACACAGGATGGTGGAAAGGCTGAAGGAAGATGAAGGTCCCGAAATTTGCATGTTGCATGGTCTTGTAGGCCACACCTTGGAAGATTGTCCAGAGTTCAGAATGTTGCTACAAGAGATGTTGGACATGAGGTTAATTACTGTAGAAACAGGTCCCACCAGCGAAAATGTAAATGCTATTACACAAGGCGATTGATACAGAAGTCCAGTTTGGAGACCATCAATGACCCGCTTTGTACCCATGTTTAACATTCCTCATAATACATCATGCACCCACCACAATGGGTACCAGTCCTAAGAGTCATGATGCTCATAATGGAAGCAAGGTCTCAACCTTTCCTCTACAATTCGGTCAAAGCAATGTCGTGGGTATATAATGGAAACACTACCGAGACACCAAGACAACCCTCTTATGTCACCAATGTAGCCGAAGTCAGCAGATTAACTAGAAGTTGACGTATTTGCGATGCCTCATATATAGAAAAGTTCCTGGCCAACACCAACAAAAGGAAGGCTAGGGTGAGCATTCCCATAGAAGAAGAAGTGAAAGCAGATTTGGAGGAGTCGTGCATGCCTCAAGATAAGGGTGGAGTATCTAATGTGGAGGATTGTGAATTCTTGAAATTAATAAAGCAGAGTGAATATAAGGTGGTAGACCAATTAAGTCGCACCCCAACTCGGTATTTATACTAGCATGATTGATGAGTTCTGAGGCCCATCGAAACGTGCTCCTAAAGGTGATAAACCAGGCACACGTCAGCCACGACATAACCGCAAACAAGCTTGGTGGTATAATCAACAACATAATGGCTGACAATTATATATCTTTTAGTGAGCAAGAAATAACCGCTGAAAGAATGGGGCACACTAGTCTACTCCATATATCAATAATGTATCGTGATTTCTTAATAGGTAAGGTCCTTATCGACAATGGCTCTTCATTAAACGTCATGTCGAAAAGGACATTTTCCAGACTCTCATTGGATTCCTCATACATAATGCCAAACTCAATGATAGTAAGGGAATTTGATGGATCGAAAAGTGACATCATGGGAGAAATAGAGTTTTCAATAAAGATAGGGCCCTGTGATTTTCATATTCTATTCCATGTCATGGACATTAACCCTTCCTGTAGTTGTTCATTGGGAAGACCTTGGATCCACACCTTAGGAGTTATACCCTCTACTTTACACAAGCGAGTAAAATTCATAAAGGATGGGAAACTCCTAACCATTATGTGGAAGAGGACATGCTAATATTAAGACCCTCTAGTACACCGTACATCAAGGCGGCAGAGGAAGCTCTTGAAACCTCCTTCTAGGGACTGGAGATCGCCAGTGCCTCCTCCGTAAAGGAGGGGATGACAGCACTACGACCCCAATGTTCTAAGGTGTCATTGATGATGGTTAGAGTGATGTTGAATAAGGGTTACACGCCGAGAAAAAGGCTTGGTAAGTTTGGTCAAGGGATTGTAAACATAGTGATGCCATAAGGCATAAAGGAGCAATATGGCCTGGGCTACAGGCCTACTCGGAAGGATTGGGAAAGAGTCGCTAAAGAAAAGAGGAAGAGAAGATTGGCTAGACTAGGGAAATTTGAATATGTGACTGGAGGTATTCTCATCCCACACATTAGTCATACCTTTATCAGTGCAGGCTTTGAATTTGGAACGATTGATGTGGTGGTGGACAATGATCCAGAGGACTTGACTGATTACGTGGTACAATGCCCTCCAGGCACTATGCTTAACAACTAGATATGGGAGGATATGTCACCACAAATATTTTATAAAAACATGTAATAGAAGTGCTAGTGATGCATAGGGCTATAGACTTGCTTTTCTTTTCGTTTTTAGACATATATTTCTATTTCCATATAGTACAAGCAATGAATTCAATAAATGCATTTTCATATATCATGTCCCATCTTCTCTATTCTTTATGCCTCACACACACACACTACCCCAAACAATCATAAAAAATATAAAACCAGAATAAAAACTAATCATACCATCCACCCAATGCAGATCCAACGACAACCCCATAAATATTAACCATGTTACTAGCCACTCATGCAGTCATGATCATCTGGTCAATTTAATCAATGAGGAAGACAATGATGAAGAGTGGGAAGCCCCACCTGAGCTATTGAAGTTACTTGAACAAGAGTCTAGAGAAATTGGGCCACAAGAGGAAGCTACTCAACTGATAAATCTAAGAACAAAAGATGATAAGAAGGAGATAAAAGTGGGTACCCTAATGAAGAAGGAAGAACACGAGAAGATAGTCCAACATCTACATGAATTTAAGGATCTTTTTCCCTGGTCGTATAGTGAAATGCCTGGATAGGATAGAGAGGTAGGAGCATAAACTACCATTAAAGTCAAATTCTCATATGGTCAAGCAAAAGTTGCAAAGAATGAAACCAGAGATCTCCCTGAGGGTGAAAGAAGAGGTCGAAAAATGGTTAGAAGCCAAGTTCGTAAAGGTCTCCATATACCCTAGATGGGTAGCTAACATCGTAGTGGTGCCAAAGAAAAGAGGCAAACTCGAGCTTTGTGTTGACTATCGGGATTTGAACAAAGCTAGCCTAAAGGACGACTTTCCAGTACACCACATAGATGTCTTGGTAGAGAACACTTCAGACCATGCTCTTTTCTCCTTCATGGGTGGATATGCTAGTTATCACCAAATCAAAATGGCACCTGAGGATATAGAGAAAACTACTTTTATCACCCCACGAGGAACCTTTTGCTATAAAGTCATGCCTTTTGGACTAAAAAATGCCATGGCCATATACCAGAGAGCCATGGTGACTCTTTTCCACGACATGATCCACAAAGAGATAGAAGACTATGTGGATGACATCATATGCAAGTCCAAGGCAGAAGATGAGCATGTGGTGAATTTATGATAGCTTTTTGAACGACTCAGGAAGTATAGTCTCAAGCTAAGTCCAACAAAATGTGGCATTGAAGTCAAATCAGGACGGGTTCTTGGCTTCATTGTCAGCCAAAAGGGGATTGAAGTTGACCATGAGAAAGTAAAAGCAATCACCGATATGCCAGCACCCTGAACTGAGAAAGAAATTAGAGGTTTCCTAGGACGGTTGAACTACATATCCATATTCATTTCCCAGTTGATAGCCACATGTGAATCCATCTTCAAGTTGTTGAGAAAGAATCAACGAGTAAAGTGGAACAATTACTGCCAAAGAGCCTTGGAAAGCATAAAACCATATTTGACACGTCCTCCGATATTGATGCCTCTAGTACCCGGACGACCTTTACTAATGTATCTAATAGGATTGGATGATTCTATGGGGTGTGTCTTGGCTCAACATGATGATTCAGGAAGGAAATAGCAGGCCATATACTATTTAAGCAGGAATTCCCCGATTGTGAAACACGATACTCATTGTTGGAACGTACATGTTGTGCACTGGCTTGGGAATCCCGACGCCTTAGGCAACATATGTTAAGCCATACAACCTGGTTGATTTCCAAAATGGATCCCATCAAATACATATTTGAAAGACCCATATTAACAAGGAGAATTGCTAGGTGGCAAGTCTTGCTATCAGAGTATGATATAGTATATGTGACACAGAAAACAATCAAAGGAAGTGTTCTTGCAGATTATCTTGCTAATCAACCCATTGAGAGGCATGGGTCGATGCACCAGGAGTTCCCATATGAGAATATTATGAATCTGTCACCAAGAGAGCCAACACAATAAGAAGAATGGACACTAGTTTTGATGGAGCATCCAATGCACTAGAACACGGAGTATGAGTCGTACTGGTTTCCCCATAAAACAACTTCACTCCCATCACTACCAGATTATGCTTCGACTGGACCAACAACATAGCCGAGTACGAAGCATGTGCCCTAAATTTACAAGCATCTTTGGAAAGAAGGGTTATAACCTTTGAAGTCTTTGGAGATTCAGCCTTAGTCATCCATCAATTGAAAGGAGAGTGGGAAACTCGGGATAGAGAGCTAGTACCTTACAAAGAATAAATACAGAAAATGATTGAGCAATTTGAACAGATCAACTTCTACCATATTCCACGAGATGATAATAGGTTGATTGACGCCTTGTCCACATAATCTTCAATGTTTCACATAAGTGGGAATGATCAACCTCTCATAAGATAGAAAGCAGATACCAACCAATTTATTGATGTGCTATTGAGGTAAAAAAATATGGAAAACTCTGGTACTATGACATCAAGCAGTACATCCAGAAAAAGGAATACCCTCATAATGCCTCTGAGACTGATAAAATAACATTGAGAAGGTGGGTTATGAGTTTCTTTCTTGATGGAGATATTCTTTACAAAAAGAATCAGGATATGGTGCTTCTTAGATGTGTAGAAGAGAATAAATTGAGATGATCCTCAAGGACCTTCACAAGGGGTCATTTTCAGAACTCATACAAATGGGCATGCTATGGCTCGAAAAATCTTAATAGCAGGATACTTTTGGTTGGCAATGGAGGTGCTTATGTTAGGAAATGCTACAAATGTCATATATATGCAGACAACATCAATGTTCTACCAAACCCCCTCGATGTATATCAGCACCTTGGCCATTCTCCACGTGGGGGATGGATGTGATTAGACCAATCGAACCAAAATCCTCTAGTGGACATCGCTTCATTCTCGTGGTGATCGACTATTTCACTAAATGGGTCGAAGCATGCATATATACTAGTGTGACCAGAAAGGTTGTGCTCAGATTTGTCAAGAAAGAGTTGGTATATAGATACGGGCTACCTAGTAAGATCATTACAGACAACACCACCAACCTGAATAATAAGATGATGACGAAGATGTGTAGTGAATTCAAAATCAAGCATCACACTTCTTCACCATATCACCCTAAGCTGAACGGAGCGGTAGAGGCGGCAAATAAATATATCAAGAAGATTATTCAGAAGATAGTAGTAACCTATAAGGACTGGCATGAGATGTTACTTTTTGCTATACATGGGTATCACACTTCAGTCTGCACCTCGACTAGAGCAACACCATATTCATTGGTATATGGGATGGAAGTCATCCTTCATGTCGAAGTAGAGATTCCATCCCTCAGAATTATAGCAGAATCAAGATTAGAAGAATCAGAGTGGGTCCAGGCCCGATATGATCTGCTGAATATGATAGATGGTAAGAGGTTGGCCGCCATATGCCACGATCAGTTATACCAAAAATGACTCATAAAAGAATTTGCAAAAAAGGTTCGTCCACACTACTTTCAGGAAGGAGACATGGTGCTCAAATAATACTCCCAATCCAAAAGGACCATAAAGGGAAGTGTACCCCAAACTACGAAGGTCCAATCGTTGTAAAGAAAGCATTCTCGGGAGGAGCACTGATACTAACCACCATGGATGGAAATGATCTACCCATGTCCATAAATTCTGATGTTGTGAAGAAATACTATGCTTAAGAGAACTTTCCAAAAAAACAAAAACAAAACAAAAAACGAACGAAAAAAAGGAAAAAATAATAAAGAGAGTATTAGTATATTGATCGCACATATCCTTACATACCTTTGCATTTTAAGGAGAATGATGTAACAAAAAATTCATATGGTATAGATTCTTAGACAAATCTTTCTAAGGACACAAGGCTGCCTTATTATTACCCAAACGCTATTGAAGATACCCATAGTCACCCATTTGAGCCAAGAAATGAGGAAAAAAGTTTGTTTAAAAAAATACAAGGAATTATATAACTTGAGAAAAGGGTAGTTTTCCAACATAACATATTGAATGTGGGGAAATTGAGAAGCATAAAAGGCCCACTAAGAAATAAAAGTCTTAGGCAAAAGTTAGGACAAAGAAAAGTAAGCACCAAATAAGTAAACGTGTAATTCTCTTGACATAACTAAAGCAGCAATGGTAAAAAGTTGGAGATAGGAAAAACGAGATGGATGATGGGAAACACATTTTGGGCATTATACCTTTTTTTCTTTCAAAACCAAATTTAGCAGACCTCAATACAAGCTTAAAAAGTCCTTGTAGAAGATTGATATGTCTAAGATTTATTTCGGGATAAAGAAAACTGACTCCAAAGAAAACTCAAAATTATCATTTGCATGCCGTGATCAATAAAAAATACTCTAGAAAAAAGGAAAATGATGAAACTCGTTAGGTCAAAAATCCAAAAGGGCGGCCTAAGCAAAATTTAGGGAGATAAATGGAAATTGTCTCACTTAGTACAAAACTGTCACTGGGCAAAATTTTGGATGACACACAAGATAAAAATGAAGGATATATTGTATGACTAAAAGACAAGTCCACTCTCTAGGGTCTGTAAACTGGGGCAAATTTTTGGATGACACACAAGATGGAAACAAAGGATATATTGGATGACTAAAAGACAAGTCCACTCTTTAGGGTCTATAAACTGGGGCAAATTTTGGAAATGAGCAGAGTTCACCCTAATATACTGGGCAATTTTAGGGGTAGTCATGGGTTGTATGAAGCCAAACTAACATGGGTTGTTGTTCAAAACCAGTGTGCACCACTTTAGCCCAAAATCCATATACAAGCTTTGTATTCATCTTGGCTGGTATATGAAATTAAAAAAATTGTTGCATAACTTGTTCCTTGTACTATCTGGCGAAATTTAAATATCTCAACTAAATCAATATTTTTTTAAAAATTCATCATCACCAAAAATAAGAGTATATGACTATCCTCTAAGAAAATAGGATGACATCAAAACAATCACTACCACCAACGACAATCTCCAATGAGGCCAGATCATCCTGATCGGTCAAGTGTGGAGGATTTGACAGAGCAATGACAATAAAGGCTAACAATCTATCCTTAAGGATAAAACTTAGAAATACACAACATGAGCATTCAGAGCATACAACATTCCTATAAAAAACAGAAAAACAACATCAAAATAGACAAGAAACAAATGCACAACATGAACATTCATAGAATACATAAACAACATTCACTTTACTTTTACAAAAAAAAAACAAATAGACAAACATTCAAACCTTGATCCAAGCTTTGGTAGTACACAAACCTGCATCCTTGAGCTCACCTTTTTCCCAAGTTTCGGCAGTACACAAACCCATGCCCTTCGCTTTATCTTTGAGTCTCCAAGCTTCGACAGTACACAAACCTCCATCCTTGACTTCACCTTTTTCCCAAGTTTTGGCAGTACACAAACTTACATCCTTGACTTTATCTTTGGGTCTCCAAGCTTCGGCAGTACACAAACCTGCATCCTTGGCTTTATCTTTGGGTCTTCAAACTTCGACATTACACAAACCTGCGTCATTGGCTTCACCTTTTTCACAAGTTTTGGCAGTACATAAATCTGCATCCTTGGCTTTATCTTTGGGTCTTCAAGCTTCGTCAGTACTCAAACATGCGTCCTTGGCTTCACCGTTTTCCCAACTTTCTGCAGTATACAAATCTGGTCACCAAGAGAGCCAACACAATAAGAAGAATGGACACTAGTTTTGATGGAGCATCCAATGCACTAGAACACGGAGTATGAGTCGTACTGGTTTCCCCATAAAACAACTTCACTCCCATCACTACCAGATTATGCTTCGACTGGACCAACAACATAGCCGAGTACGAAGCATGTGCCCTAAATTTACAAGCATCTTTGGAAAGAAGGGTTATAACCTTTGAAGTCTTTGGAGATTCAGCCTTAGTCATCCATCAATTGAAAGGAGAGTGGGAAACTCGGGATAGAGAGCTAGTACCTTACAAAGAATAAATACAGAAAATGATTGAGCAATTTGAACAGATCAACTTCTACCATATTCCACGAGATGATAATAGGTTGATTGACGCCTTGTCCACATAATCTTCAATGTTTCACATAAGTGGGAATGATCAACCTCTCATAAGATAGAAAGCAGATACCAACCAATTTATTGATGTGCTATTGAGGTAAAAAAATATGGAAAACTCTGGTACTATGACATCAAGCAGTACATCCAGAAAAAGGAATACCCTCATAATGCCTCTGAGACTGATAAAATAACATTGAGAAGGTGGGTTATGAGTTTCTTTCTTGATGGAGATATTCTTTACAAAAAGAATCAGGATATGGTGCTTCTTAGATGTGTAGAAGAGAATAAATTGAGATGATCCTCAAGGACCTTCACAAGGGGTCATTTTCAGAACTCATACAAATGGGCATGCTATGGCTCGAAAAATCTTAATAGCAGGATACTTTTGGTTGGCAATGGAGGTGCTTATGTTAGGAAATGCTACAAATGTCATATATATGCAGACAACATCAATGTTCTACCAAACCCCCTCGATGTATATCAGCACCTTGGCCATTCTCCACGTGGGGGATGGATGTGATTAGACCAATCGAACCAAAATCCTCTAGTGGACATCGCTTCATTCTCGTGGTGATCGACTATTTCACTAAATGGGTCGAAGCATGCATATATACTAGTGTGACCAGAAAGGTTGTGCTCAGATTTGTCAAGAAAGAGTTGGTATATAGATACGGGCTACCTAGTAAGATCATTACAGACAACACCACCAACCTGAATAATAAGATGATGACGAAGATGTGTAGTGAATTCAAAATCAAGCATCACACTTCTTCACCATATCACCCTAAGCTGAACGGAGCGGTAGAGGCGGCAAATAAATATATCAAGAAGATTATTCAGAAGATAGTAGTAACCTATAAGGACTGGCATGAGATGTTACTTTTTGCTATACATGGGTATCACACTTCAGTCTGCACCTCGACTAGAGCAACACCATATTCATTGGTATATGGGATGGAAGTCATCCTTCATGTCGAAGTAGAGATTCCATCCCTCAGAATTATAGCAGAATCAAGATTAGAAGAATCAGAGTGGGTCCAGGCCCGATATGATCTGCTGAATATGATAGATGGTAAGAGGTTGGCCGCCATATGCCACGATCAGTTATACCAAAAATGACTCATAAAAGAATTTGCAAAAAAGGTTCGTCCACACTACTTTCAGGAAGGAGACATGGTGCTCAAATAATACTCCCAATCCAAAAGGACCATAAAGGGAAGTGTACCCCAAACTACGAAGGTCCAATCGTTGTAAAGAAAGCATTCTCGGGAGGAGCACTGATACTAACCACCATGGATGGAAATGATCTACCCATGTCCATAAATTCTGATGTTGTGAAGAAATACTATGCTTAAGAGAACTTTCCAAAAAAACAAAAACAAAACAAAAAACGAACGAAAAAAAGGAAAAAATAATAAAGAGAGTATTAGTATATTGATCGCACATATCCTTACATACCTTTGCATTTTAAGGAGAATGATGTAACAAAAAATTCATATGGTATAGATTCTTAGACAAATCTTTCTAAGGACACAAGGCTGCCTTATTATTACCCAAACGCTATTGAAGATACCCATAGTCACCCATTTGAGCCAAGAAATGAGGAAAAAAGTTTGTTTAAAAAAATACAAGGAATTATATAACTTGAGAAAAGGGTAGTTTTCCAACATAACATATTGAATGTGGGGAAATTGAGAAGCATAAAAGGCCCACTAAGAAATAAAAGTCTTAGGCAAAAGTTAGGACAAAGAAAAGTAAGCACCAAATAAGTAAACGTGTAATTCTCTTGACATAACTAAAGCAGCAATGGTAAAAAGTTGGAGATAGGAAAAACGAGATGGATGATGGGAAACACATTTTGGGCATTATACCTTTTTTTCTTTCAAAACCAAATTTAGCAGACCTCAATACAAGCTTAAAAAGTCCTTGTAGAAGATTGATATGTCTAAGATTTATTTCGGGATAAAGAAAACTGACTCCAAAGAAAACTCAAAATTATCATTTGCATGCCGTGATCAATAAAAAATACTCTAGAAAAAAGGAAAATGATGAAACTCGTTAGGTCAAAAATCCAAAAGGGCGGCCTAAGCAAAATTTAGGGAGATAAATGGAAATTGTCTCACTTAGTACAAAACTGTCACTGGGCAAAATTTTGGATGACACACAAGATAAAAATGAAGGATATATTGTATGACTAAAAGACAAGTCCACTCTCTAGGGTCTGTAAACTGGGGCAAATTTTTGGATGACACACAAGATGGAAACAAAGGATATATTGGATGACTAAAAGACAAGTCCACTCTTTAGGGTCTATAAACTGGGGCAAATTTTGGAAATGAGCAGAGTTCACCCTAATATACTGGGCAATTTTAGGGGTAGTCATGGGTTGTATGAAGCCAAACTAACATGGGTTGTTGTTCAAAACCAGTGTGCACCACTTTAGCCCAAAATCCATATACAAGCTTTGTATTCATCTTGGCTGGTATATGAAATTAAAAAAATTGTTGCATAACTTGTTCCTTGTACTATCTGGCGAAATTTAAATATCTCAACTAAATCAATATTTTTTTAAAAATTCATCATCACCAAAAATAAGAGTATATGACTATCCTCTAAGAAAATAGGATGACATCAAAACAATCACTACCACCAACGACAATCTCCAATGAGGCCAGATCATCCTGATCGGTCAAGTGTGGAGGATTTGACAGAGCAATGACAATAAAGGCTAACAATCTATCCTTAAGGATAAAACTTAGAAATACACAACATGAGCATTCAGAGCATACAACATTCCTATAAAAAACAGAAAAACAACATCAAAATAGACAAGAAACAAATGCACAACATGAACATTCATAGAATACATAAACAACATTCACTTTACTTTTACAAAAAAAAAACAAATAGACAAACATTCAAACCTTGATCCAAGCTTTGGTAGTACACAAACCTGCATCCTTGAGCTCACCTTTTTCCCAAGTTTCGGCAGTACACAAACCCATGCCCTTCGCTTTATCTTTGAGTCTCCAAGCTTCGACAGTACACAAACCTCCATCCTTGACTTCACCTTTTTCCCAAGTTTTGGCAGTACACAAACTTACATCCTTGACTTTATCTTTGGGTCTCCAAGCTTCGGCAGTACACAAACCTGCATCCTTGGCTTTATCTTTGGGTCTTCAAACTTCGACATTACACAAACCTGCGTCATTGGCTTCACCTTTTTCACAAGTTTTGGCAGTACATAAATCTGCATCCTTGGCTTTATCTTTGGGTCTTCAAGCTTCGTCAGTACTCAAACATGCGTCCTTGGCTTCACCGTTTTCCCAACTTTCTGCAGTATACAAATCTGCATCCTTGTCTTTATCTTTGGGTCTCCAAGCTTCAACAGTACACAAACTCGCGCCATTGGCTTCACCTTTTTCCCAAGTTTTGGCAGTACACAAACCTGCATCCTTGGATTTATCTTTAGGTCTCCAAGCTTCAGCAGTACACAAACCTACATCCTTGGCTTCACCTTTTTAGTCCAAGTTTCGGCAGTACACAAACCTGCGTCCTTGGATTTATCATTGGGTCTCCAAGTTTCGACAGTACACAAACTTGCGCCTTTTGCTCCACCTTTTTTCCAAGTTTCGGTAATACACAAACCTACGTCCTTGGCTTTACATTTTCCCCCAAGTTTTGGTAGTACACAAACATGCGTTCTTGGTCAGACTTCACTCTCAATCACACCACAACATAAAGTCTTTTTGGACCTCGACAAAATTAGTGTTCATTTCTTTGCTAATTACTTATCATGATAGCACCCAAACATCGGTTTGTGCGCTACCTAATAAGCAACAAGTAAAGAGGGGCAGATATGAACACCCAATTTTGTTTGGTCCAAAATACTTCAAAACCAATTTTTCCATAAATAATTTTTGGATAAAAATCTCATCAAATCAAATATATTTTATATGAATTTGATTAGGTTGCATGAATTGCTTTAAAAAATAATTAAATCTTTAAGGGACTCAATTTTTACTCAAATTTGATCAAGGATATAATTTAGGTATTGCAATCTCAAAATTTGGAAATCAAGTAAATTCAATATCAAATTGATTGAGGTTGCACTTTTAAATAATAACCAAAATAAAAGATTTTTTTGGCCCAACACATAAAATTTAATCTAAACTTGAATTTAAAGAAGGGGTATAAATGAATTCATTAGCATTTAATAAATTTTATTCAATTTCCTTACAAAAATTGTTTCAAAAAATAAAACGATAATATTGATATGAATATTCAATAACATATTTAATCTATTTCGGCTTTTTATTTAAATGGAAAATTAAAAAATGGTGTTTAAGTAACTTAATGATCACTTATTATCTACTCAACATTTCGCACCGATCCAGATTCCAACTGAGCCAACATTAACTCTCATTAGTCCCGGATTTCATGCCCAACATGATCTATATCCGTGTAGTCCCTATTTTACATATATTCATACCATTTCTATTAATAATTAATCACAACAATAAAAATGGGGTAACAAAATTAAAGGTACTAATTTTATATCACTAATGGGTAAATCAAGTACTATACTATTAATCTCCGAAAGTGTATAGTTTTTTTGTTAACAAGACGATTTATGCGGACACAGTTTTTGTACTTTTCTTATTATTATCAATAATATAATATAATATCAATATGCCTAGTAAAACATCAAAGGCATCACTTTTTATGATGAGATGTAGTGCAGAAATTAACTTTTGATGTTTCACCCTTCTTAAGAGATATAAATACAACTTAACTAATTTTTCCATAAATCAATATCATTTTGAGAACTACGTAGTCTTCATTTCCTAAAACATTTAGGGATATGTAGGAGCAATATTAATTCTTGTTAGACACAAAAATAAAAAATAACTATTTTGTTTTATTCTTAATTTAATTTTTTTTAATTAAATAAATTAAGGGTAAATTTAATCCATGCAATTAGTTAGGGTACCGTTTTATTATAGACGGATGGGGTGCTAATACCTTCCCCGATCCGTTATCAACTCCCGAACTTCGAAATCTGATTGATAAGACCATTTTATCTAAATTTGGGCTTCAATTGAGTTTTCAATGTTTTAACTGCAAAAGGCGTGGTGACGACTCCGAAAGAGGTCGCATAGCCGAAAATCGGGACGTGACAAACCTCTCCCTATCACTCTTCCAAATGACAATCATGTTAGTGCCATTTTTCAGGAACAATGATGTTTTCCATTAAATTATACCTCACCAATGTTCTATATGTACCTATTTTTAACTTCAATTTAATATCTATCTCAAAACTCACTAGTTCATTAGGCTGCACTTTAACTTTTTCCACCAATCAATGTCAAATTCAGGACCCATACTCTTGAAGATGATTGGTGCAGCTGATCTAAGGAAAGGATTATATATGTTGAGTGAATCCAACAAAAGTTACAATAAACATCACAATGTTAATGCCTATAATTCCTATGATTGTAATATGTGGCACTCTAGGTTAGGCCACTTGTCTACAAGAAGAAGCTTACTATGCAAACAATGTTCCTTTTATAACATGCAATAAAACTGTAGATCCATGTGAGATTTGTCACCTAGCAAAACAGAAAAAGTTACCTTACTCAACTAGTATCATTAAATCTGCCATCCCATTTAATCTAGTTCATATAAATATATGGAGACCTATTTCAGTACCATCCACATTTGGTCATAAATATTTTCTAACCAATGTGGATGATAAAATTAGGTTCACCTGGATTTTCTTTATGCAACATATAACTGAAACAGCACAACTAGTTAGAGGTTTTATATATTATGTTGAAACTCAATTCAGTTCAAAGATTAAGACCATTAGAAATGATAATGGACAAGAGTTCCTTATGAAAAACATTTATCATCAAAAGGGCATTGAACACCAAACAACATGTGTTGAGACACCACAACAAAATGGTATGATGGAAAGAAAACATCAACACATATTAAATGTCACTAGAACCCTAATATTTCAATCAAATGTGCCTACATGCTTATAGAATTATGTTGTTTCATATGCTATACACTTAATCAACAGACAACCTATTGTTTTCTTGTCAAATAAATCATCCTATGAGGAGTTACATCAAACTCTACTTGATAATAGCAACCTAAAGATCTTGGGTTGTCTTTGATATCCTTCCACCTCAATGCATATGATATATCTTTGGTGGTCTAGGAAAGGCATATTTCTAGAATTCAAACAGGGCACCAAAGGCTTCATTATCTTAGACATAAAAGCCAATGAAGTTCTGATATCAAGACATGTAGAATTCTATGAGCATATTTTTCCTTTCTCCAACCTAGCCTCAAATAACATAGAAAACAACCAATACAATACTCTTATACTCCTTGTTAATCAATAAGATGTCTTTAACCGTTCCTTCACTAAACAACCTACTGCTCAACCTTCCACATCACAAAATCTCCCAAGTTCTCACCAAACTAGGCAATCAAAAGAATTAGAAGAACTTCGACCTACTTAGTAGATTATAACTGCATTTTGTTAAATGATTCAAATTCTGGTGAAACCTACATCAAATACCCTATATTTAGCACTAGCCCATAAACATTTTTCTATGTCCATCATCATTAACCAAACACCTGCCACATATTCAGAAGCTATAAAGTTTGACTTTTGGAGACAAACCATACAAATAGAATTCAATGCTCTAGCAAAAAACAAAACCTTGACCTTAGTCCCCCTACCTGATGACAAGAAAGCCATAGGGTGCAAATAGATTTTCAAAATCAAACATAATGCAGATGGGTGTATAGAGAGGCACAAAAAAAGATTGATTGGAAAAGGATTTGCTCAAACTGAAGGAGTAAATTACATGGATACTTTCAGTCCATTAGTGAAAATGACCATAATTAGAATGCTCATTTTCCTAGCTACCACCTTCAATTCGCACTTGCACCAATTGGACATCAATACAGCTTTCCTTCATGGTGACCTCAAGGAAATAGTTTTCATGAAGATACCTCAAGGCTTGAACTATTCAAATCCCAAATTAGTCTGCAAACTTGAAATATCCATCTATGGATTGAAACAAGCAAGTAGACAATGGCATGACAAACTCACCACCATCCTACTTAAACTTGGCTATTCTAAATCCTTTTCTGATCACTCTATTTTTATTAGAAAAACTGACATTAAATTCACTGTTATTTTGGTTTATGTGGACGACTTAATATTAGCAGGTAATAATCTAGGACAGGTAATTCACACTAAAGTTGTACTCAATGACAAATTCAACATCAAAGATCTTGGAGAACTAAAATTCTTATTTGGCATGGAAGTAGCAAGATCAAAGTAGAGAATATGTCTATACTAGAGGAAATATACCCTGGACCTCCTTCAAGAAGCTGGATTCCTTAGATCTAATCCCTTTGCAACTCCCATGGAGTAAAACACAAAGTTGCACTCATAATCAGGAAAACCACTTCACGATATCACTTCATAGAGAAGATTAATGGGCAAATTACTTTACCTAACCCACACTAAACCAGATATATCATGTGCAATGGGTTCCCTCAACCAATACCTTGCCTCTCCCACCCACTTACAACTTAATGCAGCCCAACGAATCCTAAGATACATTAAAAATTCACATGGGCAGAGTATTTTCTTCCCTTGCTAAAACACCACAACAATTCAAGGCTACTCAGATTCAGATTGGGCCACTTGTCTAGACACAAGGAAATCAATGACAGGGTGGTGTTTCTTCTTGGGTAATGCTCTCATTTCATGGAAGAGTTAGAAACAGAACATTGTTTCTCGATCATCATCAGAAGCCGAATATAGAGCCTTTGCCATAGCCGCTTGTGAAGCACAATGGTTACTTTTTCTCATCAAAGATCTTGGCCTCAAACATCTTAAACTTGTTAGTATATTATGTGACAATAACTCTGCCCTTCACATAGCTGCCAACCCCATCCTCAATGAAAGAATGAAGCACACGAGATAGATTGCCACATTGTTTATGAGAGGCTTCAAATTAACACCATTCATCTTCTTCCCATTTCAACTACGCTCCAATTGCTGACATCTTTACTAAAGCTCTCTCTCCACTTACAAACTTGGTATTCTTGATATTCACAAGCCAAGTTTGAGGGGGGTCTATTGAATACAATGTCACCACCGTCAAATCTAAAGAGAAGCCCAAAGCTATTGCTCCAAGCTTGCCACCAAGATAAATAAATGAAGTTTTTTTCTTTATGTTTTAAGTAACTTTTCTTTTTTTTTGTTTTTCTATTATTAGTCAATTTCCTTTTTTTTAGTAAGTTCTGGTTAGACCAATATTTTTTCTTTCTTCTTAGTCTTCTTATATAAATAAGTGATCAGTTGTACTTCGATATATTGAGAAATTAATGCAATTGATTGAGCCTTATTGCTTCAAGAAACTATGCATCTAGTGTTCTTCCTTTTCTTCGGTTTTGCTTCTGTTAGTGCAATTCTTCATAATTTTGCAGCAGTTTTTTTCTTCAAACAAGCATGGATTATCAGTTTTCACACTTTCTCTAAAATCTCCATGTCCATTTCTTTCTCAATCATTCTTGTGTCTTCTAACACGTTTGGTTTGAAGGCTGGTGATTGTGGTGTCGGTCCAAAGTAAGGCTTCAACAATGATACATGAAACACATTATGTATCTGAAATGTGGGTGGTAAGTCTAGCTCATAAGCCACTGTCCCATTATGTCGGGTCAACTGAAAAGGACCATGGTAACGTGGTGGACGTGGTTGTGAACCCGGATAAGGTGGTTGTGGTGGTAGATAAGAATTGGTTGAAGATAGATGTGTTAACTTCTCAACCAATTTGTTTAAAACATTTTCTGAATGAGCTTCCATGGAAGCTTATAGTAGATCTTATGTTTCAGTAAGGTTTGCTGAATGGAGGCTAGTTTCTCCAAAACCGGAAGGTTGGAAGTGTCTTCCATTGTAGAATGAGTGGATGAAGAAGGAGAAAGGTGTATAGGAGGCATGAGAATAAAAAAATGAAAACACCAATGTTAGGGTTAAGAACCCTAGTAGAGCACCAAATTGGGAATTTTTAAAGAAAACAAAAATTGAAAGAATTAAAATATAACTTCAGATTTTTCATAATTCAAAAAGCAAAGTCAGCACAACTAAATAGGATTTGCATTACAAGAATTTGGGCTTGTTCCTACTAAACCCAATTGATTAAAGACAACTTGAAATCGATAAAGTCATAAAAGTCTTTGTATCCTTATTTCAGAATATAGTCTTGCAATTTTAAAGGAAGATTAAGTTTGTCTTGGACCTCTCTATTCCCACGGTTGTATTGTTAAGTTCAGGAGGTCCAACATAAGTGAACTTGTAAAACTTTAGTAAACTCAACATAAATTGATAGTATTTATTATATATAGAGTGATAAATGGCCCACCTATATGATCAATGATCATAAGGAAAACATGACAAGAAGTTTTTATCATGACTAACTTGATCTGGTTGCATTAGGCAACAAACAAGCACAAAGCCTTGAGGAAATGTATCAAGATAATCCAAAATCTCAATAATTAGCTGTCATATCCTGGCAGAAAAAATATCAAAAAGTATATATACCAAAAATTATTATTCAACATTATAACTTCAAAACACAAATGAAAATAGTTAAAAGTAAACATGTTTTACTACTTGATATAATTATTAGATAAGTTTTCCTTTATCCGACAAAATAAAAATATAGATATAGACTTACAAGCTAGTTAGTAGATTATCAATTTTATTAGGATTTACTTGAACTTTATCCAATAAAGTTTTTGTTACATATGTATTAACTCATTTTGTGATCTACAATGATAAAAACTGAGAATTTAATGACTGTCATTATACCTCACTTTTCTCCTGTATTCTAGGCTCAACTATAAATTGTGTGAAGTTGAGTAAATCGCAAAAGCATAAAAGTGTGTATAAAAAGTATATTTATTTCTTTAACAAAAAATAATAATCAATTTATATGTCACCCACATATATAATTATGATTGATCATTCCAATAATGAAAAGAAACTTCTAAATAGGTATGATAACTATTTACTCATATAGATAGAAGATACAAACAAAACTTAACTAATAAATATACAATTAAAAATGGCGACTTTAGTATATGAAACTTCTACCATATAGGGTCAAAAAAAGGTAACTAACTAAATATACATAATATTATTACACAATCAGAGAGAAAAAATTTGGGATATAAATTTCGGACTTCTTGACCACTAAGTACAAACATTACTGTTAAGCTAACTGTCTAACAAATATACTATTATGACTTAAAATTGATTATATACAATTTTATGAGTAAAATATGTTGTTAAACCAATTCATAGGTAAAGATAGTAGCTATACCAACCAAAAATATGTTTTAAACCAATTCTCAAGTAAAGATAGTAGCTATACCAACCAATCATAGGCTATGACAATTTATCTCTCTGATTTTGAGATTCTATATATGACACATGCTTTTGACTCGAGTTAATGCCACACATGAATGAAAATAGACTATATATATTCTAACATGTAAACCTGATAGTATAACTTAAGTTACCCATTGTCATTTTTCTATACACTAATTGAGAGGTTGGTCATGATTCTTGACACAGAAGAAGTGGTTCAATCAATAATAATGAGAATGAGTTATTTGTTATGATGCAATATGAATCTAAACAAGAATAATAAATATACTTGAATATTGCATTAACAATTCATTTAGTATTTGAGGATCCCGATATACTTACAAAGGTACGACTGAAGAAAGTTGTTACTCAATTTGATATATAAAGGCATGAAGTACAAAACCAATAACAATGACCCAGATATTTGGTGATTGAGAGGGATTACAATGAGTAACCATAATGGATGAACGCTATCCAACAATTTTCACCTAATACAATTGTGATATATTAAACATCTTGTCATTCTGTAGATGATATTGAAGACCCTAGTACATCCATTCTTGATAGGATGTTCTGAGTTTTCAACCCTTGCATTGAAGGGTTTACATATTGCAAACCAATTTTACAAGTGCATGAGACATTCTTAACCATGAAATATAGAGGAATGATTCTAATAACTAGTTCACAAGATAGTAACACACATATATTTTCAATTGCATTTGTCATTGTTGAAGGGAAGACCAAATAAGTTTGGCGGTAGTTCATCTATAATATATAGACATATGTGACCCAACAACCAAATATATGTATAATATTATACAGGGTATAAGTCTTTTGGATGTACTCCAAAGCGAATAGGGGAGATTACTTAGTGCACAATCAATTTATTTCATTCATCATCTTGCAAACAATTTCAATAAGGAGTTTCAAGTTTCTGACTAGAACAACGCGGTCATTGAAATGGGTATGTTTTAATTTTATTTTTATATTTTAGAAATGTTACATATATTATGAAATTTATTAGTATATTTTTATCTATTTTATTAGAATATGAGTTGATGCAATTAGGTGTTGAGCGAATATTTATTGATTTGTGCTAGAAACATTATTAGGTCGGAGTATGATTGGACCATATTCTGAAAGAAAAATGGTCTCAAACGTACAACAAATGGAGACTGTACAACCAAATGACCACTATTCTTGTAGAATATCTTAATGTTGCTTTTAAAGGAGTTGGAGCTTTGCCTATCATTGTGCTTATGAAAGTGATGTATTACATGTTGAAGTCATGGTTTATTAATCATGGAAATGAAGCGATTAACATGAAAAAGGAAAATCATAAGTATTTTGCATAGTTGACAATACTTATGAAAGTAAATCAATGTCAAGCTACATGCCAACTAGTTCAAAGTTTTACAGGAGAATAATGGTCTTCAAAGTGTAAAAGTCGTTTCTAGATCTGGTGATCGACATGTGAAGATGTACATTGTGAAACTAACAGAAAATGGTCTGATTATGGAGAATTTCAATCATTAAGATTGTTATAGTTTCATGCTATTGCATCATGCGCATATTTGAATTTATATTCTAGATAATATATTTCACCCATTTTTGGGCTGCATCATATTTAAAGGTTTACGGGCATAAGTTTCAACCATTTGGTAATGAACAATATTATCTTCCATACTTAGGTCTGACCTTCAATCCTAATCATGATATGTAATAGGAAAAGATTGATAGACCAAAATCTACATAGGTACATAATGAGATGGATAAAGCTCAAGCTGAACAAATTAAAAAATGCGGATTATATAGGATAGAATAACATAAATATTTGTCCATGAAGAGCAAGAGAACTCGATGAGAATTCTAAGCAAACCAACAACCAATAGTGTATGCAATATTTTTTAGATTAATTACATATATTATGTATAAGTGTTGTAAATGAACTGATAATGAATAGTATTATGAAAATAATTGTGTATTATATTATAGTATTTACTAAAATTTAAAGTGTTGCATGGAGTAACCTTTATCGTGCATGTGAAACAATCAGATAAATAGAAATCAGGTATGTGAGGCACAATTTTTCTTTGTCGTGTTTGGGGAACACAATTTCCCATGTTTCAAAAACATTAGACAACCCTTTTTCATGTATGAGAAACACGATTTCCCATATTACAAAAAAAGATAAATCATGTATGAAAGGCCTGATTTCCCTTTACTGTATATGTGGAACATGATTTCCATGTGCCTTTTGACTATTTGACCTCACAAAACTCGGTAGTGGAAACACCATCTAAAGTATGGAGCACATAGAAATAGTGTATGGGAAACACTTTTTGTCTTTTTAAAAGTGGGAATGAAGGAATCATGTATTGGAGAAATAATTTTCCTTTTTGACTATGTTTAATATGAAAGTACAAGAAGAAATGAAAATATAACATGAAATGATAAGATATTTGTTTAAAATGATAATATCTATGCGGAAAATACATTGTTTAAAATGGTAATAAAAAGTGTCAAATCAAAATATAATTACAAGAGTTTACAATATAATCAAAGAAATGACAATACATTGAAGAAATTTGTTAATATGCCTAAGTATGAGTCTCAGGCTCAATATGAAACAAAAACTAAAGATGAGACTCACCATGAGGCACAACCCCCATCATTTATTCCTTAACAAGAACAATCATATAGGCTTGGAGATTTTGCATCATATACTCCTAACTATTAAATTTCATTTATATTCTTGCACATGTCTCTTGGACATGATGCACTTTTCTCATTGCAACAAGTTGTTTTCTGGCCAAGCCAGATTCCTGCTCTTCTGATGCATCATGACCGAGGATTTCTGACCGAGGAGGCCAAGCATGATCAGGTGATCTTGGCGCATCAAGCACGCACCATGGCGCATCCTGACCGAGTGATCTTGGCGTATCAAGCACGCATCATGGCGCATCATGACCGAGTGGCCTTGGCGCATCATGACCGAGTGGCCTTGGCGCATCTGCCTACATTCATGGTGCACCAATCTGCATCTCTTGCTGTACTCTTCTCTGCTGCAATAGAATGCACCTTGGTGCCCCTCAATTTGCCTTTGTGCATCCTTTTCATTCACTTGAGATTAGTTTTAGTAGCAGAGTAATATTTTAAGCACGTGTTATTTTTTTTAGTTAGTTTTGTTACAAGTGTGTTAAGTTTGTTATATTATTTGTTCTGCAAGCAAACTAGGCTATATATATATTATGAGCCACATACTCTTGTAATACACAATTATCAATCATTCAATAAATCATATACTTCATCTTCTTATTCATGGATTCCTTTATGGTATCAGAGCTCTCTTAATGAGAGCTCTACTGCTAAAACTAATCCAATACACAAATCTTCTTCTTCTTCTTCTTCTCCAAATTATCTTCATCATGGACACCGAGTCTGATGAGATCCAACATCCATACCAAGCTGTGGATACTGCGCAAAATCCAACAAACCCCTACTACCTGCATCCGGGAGAGAACCCAGGATTCACATTAGTCTCTCCACCATTGAATGGAAAGAATTACCACTCATGGTCAAGATCCATGAAGAGAGCACTTTCCTCAAAGAACAAATTCAGATTCGTAGATGGGAGGATACAAGCTCCAAGAGAGTCAGATCCAAGCTATGATGCTTGGGAAAGATGCAACACCATGGTGATTTCTTGGATCACCAAATCATTGACACAATCAATAGCACAGAGCATTGTCTACATAGACAATGCTCAAGACCTCTGGGAAGATTTGAAAGAACGATTCTCAAAGGGAGATCATTTTAGAACTTCTCATCTTTTACAAGAAATACACTCCATGAAGCAAGGAGAAAGGGATGTATCAACTTTTCACACCGATTTAAAGACCTCATGGGATGAATTGGAAGATCTAAGGCCTCTACCAAGATGCACTTGCGAAGTAAGGTGTAGCTGCAATATGACAAAGATAAACAAGAATTATAGGAAATGTGAATACATCATGTGTTTCTTAAAGGGACTCAGTGATCATTATGACACAATGAAAGCACAAATACTCTTAATGGAACCACTACCCACCATGAACAAAGTATTTTCAATGGTTCTCCAACAAGAAAGACAACATGAGGGAGCAAGCTCTAGAGACAACAAGAACACCATCAATTCCTTCAATTCAAATCAATCTTGGAAAAACCAAGGAAATAGGAATGTTGTTAAGGGAAACTCTAACTACAATAATAGAGTGTCAAAAGGTTACCAAGGGAATACTTGGAGTGGAGTTATTGGGAAAAATCCATCTTCAAACAATAAAATCTGTAGTTTTTGTGGAAAAGGAGGCCACACTGATGAAACTTGCTATTTCAAGCATGGGTTCGCTCCGAACTTCAGATTCAAATCCAAGGCAGAAAATGGAGCAATCAACAGCATAACTACCAACCAAGAAGTAAAGGAGAAAAGAGTTGAAGAAGGACCTACATAAAAGAATTACCAACCAGAAAAACCACTGCAAATTGACACCAATCATGATCACAGAATCAATCAGATTAGCCATGAACTGATCCATGATGATCAACCTGCTATATCAGGTACCAATATCTCTTACAATTCTTGGGTTATTGATAGTGGAGCCACTAACCATGTTAGTAACAATACCTCATGTTTCACAAATATCAATCACATTAAACCTATCCAGATTAAACTTCCTAATAACACCACTATAATTACTAAGCTTTCAGGCACTATCAACTTAACTGACAAACTTATCCTCTATGATGTCTTATACATTCCTAGTTTCAAATATAATTTGATTTCTATTCATAAGCTTGTTTGCTCCCTAAAGTGCAAACTTTTTTTTTATAGAGAATTTTGTTTCATTCAGGATATGATTTCTTTGAAGATGATTGGAATTGCTGAAGCTTGTGACAGTCTATACATTTTGAACAAGGATGATAGGATTAATAATCAGTCTCTTCACACCATTAGCTCCCTAAATAAACATGCCTCTATTTTTGATACTTGCCATTTTAGACTAGGACATCCATTTGTTCCTGTTTTACAATGTATAAACAAACAGTTACCTTTTGTGAAATTTAATAAGGATTTGGTTTGTGATGTTTGTCATATTGCTAAGCAGTCTAGGCTCCCTTTCCCTAAGAGCATTACTCAAACTCATAAGCTCTTTGATATAATGCACATGGACATTTGGGGTCCTCTTAGTCAGCAAACCATACATGGGCAGAGATATTTCCTAACCGTCGTTGATGATTTCACTAGACATACTTGGATCTATCTCATGGCCAATAAAGCTCAAACCAGAAACCTTGTCCTTAATTTCTTCCAACTTGTTAACACTCAATACTCCAATACTATCAAAGCAATTAGGACTGACAATGGACCCGAGTTCATAATGCCAAACTTCTATGACCAATTAGGTGTAATCCACCAAAGATCTTGTGTAGAAACACCACAGCAAAATTCTGTAGTGGAAAGAAAACATAGACACATCCTGAACACAACAAGATCCCTCCTTTTCCAAGATGGTCTACCCAAATCTTTTTGGGGTTATGCTGTGAAACACTCTGTTCACTTGATCAATAGATTACACACGCCTACTCTTAACTTCCAATCTCCTTACAATGCCTTGCTAAACAAACAACCCGACCTCACTCACATTAGGGTGTTTGGGTGCCTTGCTTATGCATCCACCCTTACCAACCAAAGAGGCAAACTTGATCCAAGAGCCCAAAAATGCATTTTCTTAGGCTACAAAATAGGAACTAAAGGTTTCCTCCTACATGACCTATCTTCAAGAAACATTATCCTCTCAAGAAATGTTGTCTTTCATGAGGATATATTCCCTTACAAAGAAAACAAACCTATCAGCATGCCCTTCTCCCCTACCCACGTTAACCACTCTCCTATGATCCTTCTTGACCAGGATATAACCCAACACACTTCTAACATCCCTGACTCCACTACACATACTCCCACTTCCACCACCCCTGACCCAATTCCTGTTAGAAGGTCTCAAAGAACTCATCACCTCCCCAACTATCTTCATGATTACCACTGTGCCCTATTAACCACCACACCTATGACTATTAAGCATCCACTCCATAATGTTCTCTCCTATAAATCCTTGTCCAACACACAATTGCATCATACTTTATCTATCACTACTTCTGTTGAACCTAAAACATATAATCAGGCTGCTAAATCCCCTAAATAGGTCCAGGCCATGAACAATGAATTAGAAGCCTTACATCACAATAACACCTGGACCATTGTCACCTTGCCTCCTCATAAAACGGCCATAGGTTCCAAATGGGTTTATAAACTGAAATTCCACTCTGATGAGAGCAGAGAAAGGCACAAGGCCCGTCTTGTGCCCAAAGGTTACAATCAAACCGAAGGATTAGATTACTATGAAACCTTTGCTCCTGTAATTAAGCTCACCACTATCAGATTGCTTTTGGCTCTAGCTGCCATTAACGGGTGGAGTTTACACCAATTGGATGTAAACAACGCTTTCCTCCATGGTGACCTTGATGAGGAAGTCTACATGACCTTACCTCAAGGGGTCCCTTGTACAAAACCAAACCAAGTCTGTAAGCTAAACAAGTCTCTCTATGGCTTAAAACAGGCCAGTAGACAATGGTTTGCCAAACTATCCTCCCTCCTACATAACTTAGGCTACAAGCAATCATCTCATGACCATTCTTTATTAACCAAAACTAATCTTCACCACTTCACTGCTTTGTTGATTTATGTAGATGACTTAATCCTAGCTGGTAATGACATTCTTGAAAATGATCTGTCAAAACTCACCTTGACAACAATTTTAAAATTAAGGATTTAGGCCCCTTAAAATATTCTTGGGCCTTGAGGTTGCACGAACTAAGCATGGGATTTCCCTTTTTCAACGCAAATATGCCCTTGATCTTCTCAAGGACACTGATTTTCTCACATCCAAACCTGTGTGCACTCCTATGGTTAAAACCACTTCCTTACATCAACATGATAGTGCTCCCTACAATGACCCTGTTTTATATAGACAATTGGTAGGTAGGCTTCTTTACATTACTAATACTAGTCCTGACTTAAGTTTTGCTATTCAACAACTTAGTCAATTTATGGCTGCCCCTACCATTAATCATTACAAAGCCATGACCTGTATCCTTCGTTACATAAAAGGCACTATTGGGCAGGGTCTATTCTATCCTGTTAATTCTGTTATACAGATCAAAGCCTTCTCTGATTCAGATTGGGCAGCTTGTCCAGATACTCGAAAATCAATCTCTGGATATTTAATGTTCTTAGGTGATTCCTTAGTTTCATGGAAATCTAAGAAACAAAACACGGTCTCTCGTTCCTCCTCAGAGGCTGAATACTGTGCCCTTGTCATTGCCTCATGTGAAATCCAATGGCTTACTTATCTTCTTCATGACTTTCAAATCTCTTTTAAGATACCTGCACTCCTCTACTGTGATAGTGCATATGCTAGACACATTGCAACCAATGCTGTTTTTCTCGAACGAACCAAACATATAGAGATTGATTGCCATGTTGTTAGAGAGAGACTTCAAAATAATATGTTTCATTTGCTTCCTATTACTACTGATGAACAACTTTCATATTTGATAACTAAACCTCTTGAACCAAAGTTATTCTCTTATCTGTTAAGCAAGTTTGGAGTAGCAAACATCTACTCTTCAGCTTGAAGGGGGATATTAAATCTCATTTATATTCTTGTACATGTCTCTTAGGCATGATGCATTTTTCTCATTGCAACAGGTTGTTTTCTGGCCAAGCCAGATTCCTGCTCTTCTGATGCATCATGACCGCACAAGGCAGGAGCTCATGACCGAGGATTTCTGACCGAGGAGGTCAATCGAGGAGGCCAAGCATGATCGAGTGATCTTGGCGCATCAAGCACACACCATGGCGCATCTTGACCGAGTGATCTTGGTGCATCAAGCACACATCATGGCGCATCCTGACCGAGTGGCCTTGGCGCATCATGACCGAGTGGCCTTGGCGCATCTGCCTACATTCATGGTGCACCAAACTGCATCTCTTGCTGCACTCTTCTCTGCTGCAACAGAATGCACCTTGGTGCCCCTCAATTTGCCTTTTGTGCATCCTTTTCATTCACTTGAGATTAGTTTTAGTAGCAGAGTAATATTCTAGGCTATATATATATTATGAGCCACATACTCTTGTAATACACAATTATCAATCATTCAATAAATCATATACTTCATCTTCTTATTCATGGATTCCTTTACTAACTATTCATTCTTCCATTTAAGATGAAGTTCTCAATTTCATGGATTGGTATCATCAATTTTTGTTGCAAGTTGAAGCACGTCATTATAAGCATTTAAGCCTCAAAATAATGATGATGAGGGTTATGAGAAAGATAAGGAGCCACAATTTATAAGAAATGGTAGAGGAAGAATTAGATAAAATCTCACAATAGGATGAACAACAAATAAGAGTTCTACCAATAATATTTTGGAGATTATATAATAAATTAAGACAATGTATTGTAACTATTATTTGAATAAATTTCTCGTTTTTATAAATTTATGTGTTAACATTTTTAGCTAATATATTTGAATATTTGTCATAATGAATTTGTGAATTAACATTTTTAAAATTTAAAGAGAAGTTAAGCCTCTAATACAAGATTATGAAATCCAGATAAAAATTGTGTCTATCATCCACGCTTTTTCAAAAAGGTAAAAGGAATTGTGGCTCCAATCCATAATGTCATGAATAAATTAAAAAATTGTCGATCGAACCATGATTTTGTGAAGAATTAAAAAAAACATAAATTATGTTTCAGATATACGACTACTACAGAAGAAATCGTGACTGGCGGCCACAATTTTCATCAGAAAAATTAAAATAAATGGAAGTCTGCCTTCCAGACATGACTTTCCCTTTTTCTACATCAATCTGGTAAAAAATGGAAAAGTTCCACTAAAGATTTGATAAATATATTTGATTGCACCTTTCCAATAAATTTTACCACTAGTGTCATTCAAGCTCAAAACATGAAAATAATCTCTTCAACATGTTCACTAAAGAGAATGTTGCACAACAAGACATGACTTTTGCATCCTATAATAAATATGTAAGCGAGTTTCTGCAATTTTAGATCAATAAAAACAATAGAAAGAACAATTAAGAAATATATAAAGATCAATGATTTGTCAATAAATATTATTATTATAGTATAATTTGATACATATAGTCAACCTTATATAATAATAATAAGATTGATTCTTATTGTTGAGTATTGATCGCATATTTTCATATAATTAAACTTCTATCCTATACTAAAGAGTCGAGTACTAATAAAGTTCCATTAGGTGATCCATTTGCTCATCATTTATGGATCCTGAACTTTTATAAATAAAAAATCAAATAGGTTCTATACCTTTTTTGAACTCCAACCGAAAACTGTGACAAGTTTATAGAGAAACCCAATTACAGTTTTTTTGTTCAGAAACCTATTTGAGTTTTCCCAAAAGACTCATTGACCTACCTAGAAATTTAACTTTAAGAAAAAGGCAAATAAAAAGGTGTTCAATCTTTGGCGTTCATTTAGCATTCAACAATAGGTGATGTATTTTATGAGTATTTCACATTAAGACAGTTAAGATGACAATGAGTCTATATGAATTCGGGTAGTGTGTTACCTATACTTGTCTCATTTTGTCATTTTAAGACCTGAATTTGTCCCAGATCTGTATAAGTACTTGTTGGATCTTCTAACTGCGGGTAGAGGTGTCAAAATGGGTTGGCCTGCCAAAGACTGAAAATTTATAGGACTTGAGTATCATATTAAGTATTTTTTATTGAATTCGGACTTTTTAGCTCGGCTCGACCAGACTATATAAAAATCGGGCTCAAGTTGGGCTTACTCGGGCGGGTTCGAGCTACCCGCTTTTAGGATTGCAAAAAAACTCAACATGTGGGTACCATTGGAAATACCGTTATATATAACATATTATTCATGTAATAATTATATTTACATATTGATTATTACGAAGTATATAAATATATAATTAAAACAAAAACTTGTTTGGTACTCACAAATACTCGGTATACATACGGGTACCTGTAAATATTATGGGCTTGAGAATGTGAAAGCACTATCCGTGCCGGTACAGCCATGTTGCCATCTCTATCCATAGATAATAAATATTGTGTTATGGACTTTGAATAAAAAATAGAGTAATGTCTATAATATAAATATTTATAGATTACAATAGTGTTATAAAGTTAAACATTATATTATTTTTCTATTTTGCATAATATCTTTTTAAGTCCACTAAAAAATAATATATCACGTCAAATAAGAAGACATTAAATTATATAGATTTCATTTTTTCTTTATTAATTGTGTATTTAATTAGATTTAACTTCTACAACATAAACATAATAAATAAAATAAAATTTTATAACAAAACTAAAAGACAACATAATTGTTTACCATAGAGAACTCCACACAACCAAAATTAATATAATAGTTCATAATAAAAGTGTTTATAAATAGCATACATAAGATAATATTTTTTAAACTGTCTAAATGTTTATATATTAAAATGAAGTCTAATTATATTGTATTAAGGAGGGAGAGTCCAATAGAAATGAGAGATTTAATAAATGAGTTATGTTAAAAATCATATACGTGGACTTGAAATCATGTCTTAACTCAAACACAATGCATTAGATCTATAAGTTTGATTCCATTGAGCCTAACAAGTCTGCTAAAAAACTTATATGTTTTTTAAATATATTAAATGTGTTAAAATTTAAATAAATATTTTTAATATTATGCGGCTAGTCCCCCACAACCTGCTTAGAGCGGGTTTGAGCTACAATTTGATATACATAAATTGTATCCAGACTTTTTAACCCAATCCGATTTTAGCCCGAACCCGATGTGTGCTAGCCCAAGTCCGTCTGGGTAGCCCATTTTGACACCTCTATTGCGGGTCATTGGATACCTAATAGATTTGTGGATACCCATAAATTTAGAAAATATTAAAAAAATTCCAAACAACTTATACATTTGCTCACATGTTTATCATTTTAGATAATCAAAATAGGAAAAATTATAATAAAAATTATAAACTTTAATTAAAGTATAAGTATAAACTATATAGAGAGCACAAAGGTTAGAAATTTGGAATGACTGTGTTGAGAAAGGAATAGAAGAGTGTTAGCAGTTGAAGAAAAAAGGAGAGGGTACTAGTGATTGTTAGTGTATTCTAAGGAACATAGATTATAAAGATATTTGTAACTAGTAAATTACTCGTGCATTCGCACGGGACGGTACTTTTTTGTCGCATGGTTAAAAGCATACATATTACCCATATATTTACGTGATTAAAATATACATGTCACATGTACATTCACATTATTAAAAACACATATTATTCGTGCAAATAACATAATACTTTCTGTAATGAGGATTGGAGAATAAAGCAACACATACTCAAAAGAGAAAAGTCCATTATTCATTGAATAAAAAACATAACAATAACACAATCAACATAGTCTGCTAAGATAAAATAACACAACGATTATCTATGATCATTAATTCCCTACACCACACAAAAAATGCAAAAACTAAAATATTTGCAGATTCCAACTAAACATTGATTATGCACATAACTATCAACAACAAAGTTCCCAGTGCCAGCATAAATAGGTAAACGGATTCTATTAGAGTGCAAAAAATTGAGGCCCGAAAGGTAGATCAAACATCATACCAATCCAAAAGTTGAAGGAAAATTGATGATTGCAATAAGACACATGAAAAGGCATCAAATAATAGCAATATAGAAATAAATCATTTATTGACATACTGAAGTGATGAATCATTTTTCACTAAAAGCTGAAAAAGAGGATAAACAGAAAGAGTGGAATTCTATTGTCATTGATAAAACTGTGAAAGAGTATGATGCTAATGTCAAAGCTCTTGCATTCAAGGCTCGATGTTGTTTCATGAGCAACTACTAACTTAGACATCCCAACACAAACTTTAATATGGGTTTCTCCATCATATTTTTTTTCAAATGTTACATATAAAAAACGAAGGTCATAGAAGTTCAAGTTTCCAAAATAGCAAAATACATAGTTTAAAAGTGGTATACCAAATCCTGTGCAATTCTCTCCAATAAACATACTTAGTTGTGAAATTCTCTCCAATAAAAATGCTTAGTTGTGCAATTTTAGTGATGGAATGAGCGAAAGATTACAAAAGCACTGAAGTTGAAGCATTGTCCTTGAAATGAATGACAGTGCCAAATATCATTTTGGTAGTCGTACATATCCAACATCAGCCTCCTCACTCCATTCTAAACAACAATCACAAAAAAACATATTTATTAGAAATAGTAGAAATGTAATTAAATATAAAAGAAACAATCATTTTGAAGCTGAATTTTAATCAAACTATATCTAAAAGAGAAAAGAAATGGAAGGGCAGAGCAATGCACAAGACTCCCACTTAGTAAGATCGGAAGAACCTCGACCGTCTAGAAAGGAAATGGAAAAGAAATAAAAATTAAAATGAAGAAGAAAAGAAAGCAAATGGAAAGACATACTCTCAATTGATTAGTGACAGTATCTTCTTGATTGTAAAATGTGAGTCTCTAAACGTCGGACAAAGATGGGGCATCAACAATGCTGAAGGAATTATGGGTCAATATCCATGAATACTTGTTCAATGGCAACCTATTCACGTGCATATTCAAAAAGGTGAAACAACTTTTACATTAGTCCTTTT
>NW_017721182.1:0-15743 GCF_001865875.1 Lupinus angustifolius | reverse complement strand
GGCAGGGTCTATTCTATCCGGTTAATTCGGTTATACAGATCAAAGCCTTCTCTGATTCAGATTGGGCAGCTTGTCCAGATACTCGAAAATCAATCTCTGGATATTTAATGTTCTTAGGTGATTCCTTAGTTTCATGGAAATCTAAGAAACAAAACACGGTCTCTCGTTCCTCCTCAGAGGCTGAATACTGTGCCCTTGTCATTGCCTCATGTGAAATCCAATGGCTTACTTATCTTCTTCATGACTTTCAAATCTCTTTTAAGATACCTGCACTCCTCTACTGTGATAGTGCATATGCTAGACACATTGCAACCAATGCTGTTTTTCTCGAACGAACCAAACATATAGAGATTGATTGCCATGTTGTTAGAGAGAGACTTCAAAATAATATGTTTCATTTGCTTCCTATTACTACTGATGAACAACTTTCATATTTGATAACTAAACCTCTTGAACCAAAGTTATTCTCTTATCTGTTAAGCAAGCTTGGAGTAGCAAACATCTACTCTTCAGCTTGAGGGGGGGGGGGGTATTAAATCTCATTTATATTCTTGCACATGTCTCTTAGGCATGATGCACTTTTCTCATTGCAACAGGTTGTTTTCTGGCCAAGCCAGATTCCTGCTCTTCTGATGCATCATGACCGAGGATTTCTGATCGAGGAGGCCAAGCATGATCGAGTGATCTTGGCGCATCAAGCACACACCATGGCGCATCTTGACCGAGTGATCTTGGTGCATCAAGCACACATCATGGCGCATCCTGACCGAGTGGCCTTGGCGCATCATGACCGAGTGGCCTTGGCGCATCTGCCTACATTCATGGTGCACCAAACTGCATCTCTTGCTGCACTCTTCTCTGCTGCAACAGAATGCACCTTGGTGCCCCTCAATTTGCCTTTTGTGCATCCTTTTCATTCACTTGAGATTAGTTTTAGTAGCAGAGTAATATTCTAGGCTATATATATATTATGAGCCACATACTCTTGTAATACACAATTATCAATCATTCAATAAATCATATACTTCATCTTCTTATTCATGGATTCCTTTACTAACTATTCATTCTTCCATTTAAGATGAAGTTCTCAATTTCATGGATTGGTATCATCAATTTTTGTTGCAAGTTGAAGCACGTCATTATAAGCATTTAAGCCTCAAAATAATGATGATGAGGGTTATGAGAAAGATAAGGAGCCACAATTTATAAGAAATGGTAGAGGAAGAATTAGATAAAATCTCACAATAGGATGAACAACAAATAAGAGTTCTACCAATAATATTTTGGAGATTATATAATAAATTAAGACAATGTATTGTAACTATTATTTGAATAAATTTCTCGTTTTTATAAATTTATGTGTTAACATTTTTAGCTAATATATTTGAATATTTGTCATAATGAATTTGTGAATTAACATTTTTAAAATTTAAAGAGAAGTTAAGCCTCTAATACAAGATTATGAAATCCAGATAAAAATTGTGTCTATCATCCACGCTTTTTCAAAAAGGTAAAAGGAATTGTGGCTCCAATCCATAATGTCATGAATAAATTAAAAAATTGTCGATCGAACCATGATTTTGTGAAGAATTAAAAAAAACATAAATTATGTTTCAGATATACGACTACTACAGAAGAAATCGTGACTGGCGGCCACAATTTTCATCAGAAAAATTAAAATAAATGGAAGTCTGCCTTCCAGACATGACTTTCCCTTTTTCTACATCAATCTGGTAAAAAATGGAAAAGTTCCACTAAAGATTTGATAAATATATTTGATTGCACCTTTCCAATAAATTTTACCACTAGTGTCATTCAAGCTCAAAACATGAAAATAATCTCTTCAACATGTTCACTAAAGAGAATGTTGCACAACAAGACATGACTTTTGCATCCTATAATAAATATGTAAGCGAGTTTCTGCAATTTTAGATCAATAAAAACAATAGAAAGAACAATTAAGAAATATATAAAGATCAATGATTTGTCAATAAATATTATTATTATAGTATAATTTGATACATATAGTCAACCTTATATAATAATAATAAGATTGATTCTTATTGTTGAGTATTGATCGCATATTTTCATATAATTAAACTTCTATCCTATACTAAAGAGTCGAGTACTAATAAAGTTCCATTAGGTGATCCATTTGCTCATCATTTATGGATCCTGAACTTTTATAAATAAAAAATCAAATAGGTTCTATACCTTTTTTGAACTCCAACCGAAAACTGTGACAAGTTTATAGAGAAACCCAATTACAGTTTTTTTGTTCAGAAACCTATTTGAGTTTTCCCAAAAGACTCATTGACCTACCTAGAAATTTAACTTTAAGAAAAAGGCAAATAAAAAGGTGTTCAATCTTTGGCGTTCATTTAGCATTCAACAATAGGTGATGTATTTTATGAGTATTTCACATTAAGACAGTTAAGATGACAATGAGTCTATATGAATTCGGGTAGTGTGTTACCTATACTTGTCTCATTTTGTCATTTTAAGACCTGAATTTGTCCCAGATCTGTATAAGTACTTGTTGGATCTTCTAACTGCGGGTAGAGGTGTCAAAATGGGTTGGCCTGCCAAAGACTGAAAATTTATAGGACTTGAGTATCATATTAAGTATTTTTTATTGAATTCGGACTTTTTAGCTCGGCTCGACCAGACTATATAAAAATCGGGCTCAAGTTGGGCTTACTCGGGCGGGTTCGAGCTACCCGCTTTTAGGATTGCAAAAAAACTCAACATGTGGGTACCATTGGAAATACCGTTATATATAACATATTATTCATGTAATAATTATATTTACATATTGATTATTACGAAGTATATAAATATATAATTAAAACAAAAACTTGTTTGGTACTCACAAATACTCGGTATACATACGGGTACCTGTAAATATTATGGGCTTGAGAATGTGAAAGCACTATCCGTGCCGGTACAGCCATGTTGCCATCTCTATCCATAGATAATAAATATTGTGTTATGGACTTTGAATAAAAAATAGAGTAATGTCTATAATATAAATATTTATAGATTACAATAGTGTTATAAAGTTAAACATTATATTATTTTTCTATTTTGCATAATATCTTTTTAAGTCCACTAAAAAATAATATATCACGTCAAATAAGAAGACATTAAATTATATAGATTTCATTTTTTCTTTATTAATTGTGTATTTAATTAGATTTAACTTCTACAACATAAACATAATAAATAAAATAAAATTTTATAACAAAACTAAAAGACAACATAATTGTTTACCATAGAGAACTCCACACAACCAAAATTAATATAATAGTTCATAATAAAAGTGTTTATAAATAGCATACATAAGATAATATTTTTTAAACTGTCTAAATGTTTATATATTAAAATGAAGTCTAATTATATTGTATTAAGGAGGGAGAGTCCAATAGAAATGAGAGATTTAATAAATGAGTTATGTTAAAAATCATATACGTGGACTTGAAATCATGTCTTAACTCAAACACAATGCATTAGATCTATAAGTTTGATTCCATTGAGCCTAACAAGTCTGCTAAAAAACTTATATGTTTTTTAAATATATTAAATGTGTTAAAATTTAAATAAATATTTTTAATATTATGCGGCTAGTCCCCCACAACCTGCTTAGAGCGGGTTTGAGCTACAATTTGATATACATAAATTGTATCCAGACTTTTTAACCCAATCCGATTTTAGCCCGAACCCGATGTGTGCTAGCCCAAGTCCGTCTGGGTAGCCCATTTTGACACCTCTATTGCGGGTCATTGGATACCTAATAGATTTGTGGATACCCATAAATTTAGAAAATATTAAAAAAATTCCAAACAACTTATACATTTGCTCACATGTTTATCATTTTAGATAATCAAAATAGGAAAAATTATAATAAAAATTATAAACTTTAATTAAAGTATAAGTATAAACTATATAGAGAGCACAAAGGTTAGAAATTTGGAATGACTGTGTTGAGAAAGGAATAGAAGAGTGTTAGCAGTTGAAGAAAAAAGGAGAGGGTACTAGTGATTGTTAGTGTATTCTAAGGAACATAGATTATAAAGATATTTGTAACTAGTAAATTACTCGTGCATTCGCACGGGACGGTACTTTTTTGTCGCATGGTTAAAAGCATACATATTACCCGTATATTTACGTGATTAAAATATACATGTCACATGTACATTCACATTATTAAAAACACATATTATTCGTGCAAATAACATAATACTTTCTGTAATGAGGATTGGAGAATAAAGCAACACATACTCAAAAGAGAAAAGTCCATTATTCATTGAATAAAAAACATAACAATAACACAATCAACATAGTCTGCTAAGATAAAATAACACAACGATTATCTATGATCATTAATTCCCTACACCACACAAAAAATGCAAAAACTAAAATATTTGCAGATTCCAACTAAACATTGATTATGCACATAACTATCAACAACAAAGTTCCCAGTGCCAGCATAAATAGGTAAACGGATTCTATTAGAGTGCAAAAAATTGAGGCCCGAAAGGTAGATCAAACATCATACCAATCCAAAAGTTGAAGGAAAATTGATGATTGCAATAAGACACATGAAAAGGCATCAAATAATAGCAATATAGAAATAAATCATTTATTGACATACTGAAGTGATGAATCATTTTTCACTAAAAGCTGAAAAAGAGGATAAACAGAAAGAGTGGAATTCTATTGTCATTGATAAAACTGTGAAAGAGTATGATGCTAATGTCAAAGCTCTTGCATTCAAGGCTCGATGTTGTTTCATGAGCAACTACTAACTTAGACATCCCAACACAAACTTTAATATGGGTTTCTCCATCATATTTTTTTTCAAATGTTACATATAAAAAACGAAGGTCATAGAAGTTCAAGTTTCCAAAATAGCAAAATACATAGTTTAAAAGTGGTATACCAAATCCTGTGCAATTCTCTCCAATAAACATACTTAGTTGTGAAATTCTCTCCAATAAAAATGCTTAGTTGTGCAATTTTAGTGATGGAATGAGCGAAAGATTACAAAAGCACTGAAGTTGAAGCATTGTCCTTGAAATGAATGACAGGGCCAAATATCATTTTGGTAGTCGTACATATCCAACATCAGCCTCCTCACTCCATTCTAAACAACAATCACAAAAAAACATATTTATTAGAAATAGTAGAAATGTAATTAAATATAAAAGAAACAATCATTTTGAAGCTGAATTTTAATCAAACTATATCTAAAAGAGAAAAGAAATGGAAGGGAAATGGAAAAGAAATAAAAATTAAAATGAAGAAGAAAAGCAAGCAAATGGAAAGACATACTCTCAATTGATTAGTGACAGTATCTTCTTGATTGTAAAATGTGAGTCTCTAAACGTCGGACAAAGATGGGGCATCAACAATGCTGAAGGAATTATGGGTCAATATCCATGAATACTTGTTCAATGGCAACCTATTCACGTGCATATTCAAAAAGGTGAAACAACTTTTACATTAGTCCTTTTATATGCAAAAATCAAAAACATTCAAATAACACAAAATTCACATATCGATTCCTGTAAGGTGAAACAACTTTTACATTAGTCCTTTTGATATGTCAAATTGATCTATTTTTTTACACTTTTTTGAACTAAAATTAGACATAATGAAACATTTTTCTTTTGAACTTTAATTGAAATGCTCAGATAGCTTTAATTTAAAAATAAACAATAAATTTTAGGTGAATTTATCCAAACTCGGACAGAATTAGATGAGCCTCACTGTAGCCAGGAAAGAAAACATCTTCCTCCTGAAATCCGGGTGGCAAATAAGAAAAGTTTGAGTAATTTGTAACATCAAAGATAACATATTTATGGATAGATAACATAAGTGATAGATGGTTTCATAGTCTAGAATCACAATGATCTTGTCATTAGAGACAACTCACTTGTCCACTTATACATCAATAGGAACAAATTTATAAATTAAACAAAAAAAGTAAATGAAAAAATGCACTTTAATGCAATATCTTGAACAAAAAATCAATGACACAATTTGTTAAAAAAATGCTATTTTCAGAAATGCAGAGTAAAATTAAAAAAGCTTGAAGAAATGCAAGTAGGTAAAAATAGGTTGGATCTCTAAAATGTTTCATAATAATACACAAGAAACATAAAAAATCCTCAAGAGGTTAAACAATTACCTTGACCACCCTTTATACCTGAAAGAATAACCAAAGCAGGGTGTCAACAAAACAAAACAAAACAAAACAACCATTTAAAATGAAACTATAAAAATATGCAGATACAAATAATACTATCATCACTCCAAAAAGAATCATTTCTCAAGATTTTGGACATACTTCGAAGAAAGGGTAATCCTAACCTTGTGGATCTGTTCAACCGGCTCCTCCAAACCAGACTTAGTATGCTTCACTGCATCATAAGCCATTATCTGTGTTTAAACAAAATTAATTAGCAAAACAAATGAGATGATAAGAGAATGAAGGCAAAAGATAAATAAATAAATAAGAACCTTTTGTGATTGAGAATAGAATAGAAGGAAATCATTGAAAATACCCGTTTGTATTTTGAAAAGTGAAGGAGGAGGAAAAGATAGAATGAAGGTTTCAAAAAGATGAAGGTTTCAAAATGGGTGATGATGAAAGTTAAATGAAGGGTCTAGAAGAAATGCGTTTGTGGTTTCAAAATGGGTGATGGTGAAGGTTTCAAAATGGGTGATGATGGAAGTTAAATGAATGGTCTAGAAGAAATGAGTTTGTGGTAGAATTTAATAAAAAAAAAAGATATTTTGATGAGAATTAAATAGAGTGTGTGAAGTAAGTATGTGTACCACTTTAAGCGGGAAAATTTTTTATGAGCATTTGACACGTGTACTTTATGAAACATTATTTTCTTATATAGTACTTTATGAAACATTATTTTCTTATATAGTATATAGATGAATAGTCGGAATAATAATTTGTAGGTGAGGATTCCTAATCCTCGCATTTTGGATAACCACATAATCATAAACTTTTTTAAAAAATATTTTATATTTTATTATTTTTAATTTAAATATTTATTTTATAATAAATGTTACTCTTAAATTTATCATATACCTATGATATTATTAACGTAATGTATATTGATTATTATAAGAGTGTAAAATTTGTACATTGACAGTGTAAAGATTTATACACATGCACACTATCATTCACCCTTCATTTGGATTACTTTTGTTGAAAAGTCAACAATAATTAAACATTAATGATGGATGATACAATGACAGTGTATAAATCTTGTACACTGTCAGTGCATACATTCTTTTCAGTGAGTACATGTGAATACCCACTATCCATATGATTATCTCAAATAATTGTGGGGCATGAGAATATGTAGGCATCATTGTAATGCTATATTGATCAACGTGGTCAGCAAAGTTCATCCCCATAGGTAACCTGTCATCATAAGAAGTGTCAGATTCCGAGCTGGATATATTACCCAAAACCGGACCCCACTTCTTACAAAAGGCTGCCCGGTCCATGACGCCAACCTCGCCCATGCTATCTCCCCCCTAACATCACGCAAAAGGGTTGAAAGAAACTATCACCGAGACCGCCCCCATATAGACCGGCGCCTTTGATGACAAGAATCGGGGGAACTAAAAATCGGTCGGGGCTCAGACAAGATCTCTAGATCATCGGAACAGGAATCCCCGCTGGTCATAATTAAAAAATAAAGGAGGAAAGGAAATTATCGGTTTAAAAAAGCTTTGAAGGAAAGTAGACTTCTGGATGTAAGAAACTTGTCCAGACTCAAGGATGATCATAAATACATGGGCCATCCCCCAATCCAATCATGGAGTCCACTAGCCCGGCCATGTTTTGACTGACCTAATAGACTGGGGGCAACTGTTCTATCCCAGTCATATCCGAGCCACCTTTAATCCAATCCTCGAGTCCACTAGCCCGTCCACGTTTTGACCGACCTAATAGATTGGGGCAACTGTTCTACCCCAGTCATACTCGGGCTACCATTCGTTCATTCTGAATACCGTATAAAGGGTCTCGCATCTTCCGGCCACTCGCTTAAGATGGACTCACTTATAGCAGACATCATAAATGTTCCTGACACAATATTAATATCTCTGACACACCATTTAAAGCACATCTAGCCCATCCTTTAATGTGTCGTTGATCGACCTTCAATGTTAGATAGCAGACCGCCTGCCACGCCGCTTGCACATTCCGTCTGTCCTCGACAACTCGACAAGAGCAGAGTCATAGGACAAGCAAGGACGACCAGAGTATATCTCTTGTACCCGTTAGATAATGATCAATGACTAGATATTATCTCAGCATTTCCTAAACTGTATAAATAAGAGAGATCATCTAGGGAGTATAATTAATTCTCATTCCCTCATTTATTACTACACTTATTGCTCCAACTTCTCTCCTTTACTCCTTTTATCTCTCTAGATTACTCTACTGACTTGATCGTCGGAGAACCTTTTCAGGTACCTCCCCTGGCGGGTCCAGACGACATTCCGACCAAATCTCCTAATCCTTCATACTCTACCGGGCATTCATCACCGACCATTCTGCATCAGTTACCGACCATTCTCTCCTAATATATAAGAACACAGTGGAAAATGGACCATCGTCAAAAGAAATGAAGCATTTATTGGATTTGAAAAGTGGAAAATGAAGAGAGAAAATATTATTTAATTTTGTTTAACCAATTTTCTAATTATGTGACTAATATTGTTAATATTTATTAATTTGAGAAACCAATTTCATACAAATAAAAATCATGAGACCAATTTGAGAAAAAACATCTAAATGAGAGATTAAAATTACTATATTGGCCTTTTTTTGTTGCTATTAATGAAGGACACATACAATATTACTTATGGAAAGGTTTTCGATCTTTTAACCCTTGCAATTGTCATGAGATAGGATTGATATGTAATTTGAAAGGATCAAAATATCGATGAGGTCAATGAAATATATATTATCAATTAACTATTAAATGTAATTTGAAAAACGGTATAATTGATTAAAATGTATGTGGGGCGAGTTGGTTAATTCATATCTTACTCATCCACACATATTTTCATACATAATTATTCATCTCTATCTTGGTGATTCCAGATCAATTATTGATAGTTTTTGCAGTACCTATTATATGTAGGTCCAATTGTTATCATATAAGTGTGTAATATTTATTTACTGTCAATATAAATATTTATACATATTTAATATATCATTTACCATTTATTTATATTACTCTTTTGGAAGAGTTAATAATAATAAAAATAAATAGTGAATGATATGACAGTGTATAAATATTTTATAGTACATACTTTTTTTTCTCTAAACATAAATAATGAGGTCGACCAAAAATGTTATTCATAGTACACTCTAGTTTTCTTATAATTAAAAAATATACCAGTAACATTTTCCTTATAAAACTCATTGAAGCACTTGGGAAATAGACGTATCTGTTAATCATGTTATGATGAACCATTTTCCATGTTTAGATTCATGTAGCTAGTACTGGTAAATTTTATAGTTCACCTATTAGTAAAGTTTATTAAAAAGCTAGAGTTCAGTATTTGAGCCTCATTCTAAGATTTAATTTTGTAGAAGCACACAATGGATGTAAAGCAGAAAGCTGAAAATGCCTGCAATTGAATAAAAAACTTGAGAAGGAAATTAGCACACTTAATGAGCTCGTTGGAGCAACGTGTAAATATCTTTTGCCCAAAAAAATATATCATTCCATATATTATTACTTTTAATTGATCATAAAATATTTAATTATTAAAATTTTAATTTCAATCAATCATAAACAATAATATATGAAATGACACACTTTACAAGACAACAGATATACTCTAAAGAGCAACCTGTGTGCCTAGGGGAACAATACAACCAACTTAAGATTTTGAATCAGAGGAGCCACATAATAATTAGGAATGCTGGCCCAATGGGCCAATATGTTTGGATTAACATTTTTAATAGTCGGATGGGAGATTTTGGTCTAAAAATTCACATTCAACTTAGTTTAGAAGCTCGTTTTTTTAAACGGACCAGCATTAAAAGTAATAAAAAAAAGACATTGCTGCAACTGGCATATTACTCTACTAATTATGCTAGGCTTTTATTAAAAGTAAACAAAGACACAAATCATGTAAACGCATTAGTCTTGGCTTTAAAACAAACATATATTGTTAAATTTAATTTTAATACAGTCTTTATTAAAAGTAAACAAACATATATTTATATTTAACAATATGAAAAATAACACATACTATTAAATATTATAATTTATAAGTAATTATTTTTTAAGTATATATTAATTTAATCATGTACCTAATGTAGATGATGATGAAGAAGAAGATTTGAAAACTTTGATGGTGGTAGTAATAGAAAAGTGAAGATATCTTTTTCCAATTGAACATCTAATGTTTAGAACTTAGGAGTTAGAAACTTTATTGTAATCTAAAGGTCTAAAAGTTTAAGACTATGTTGGCATGTTGTTCAGAACTTACAAATTTTAAATTAAGACAGTATATTATTTTAGATTGTGAACTTTGGTTTGTGATTTTTTGTTTTAAAAGACATTTATGAGCCGTGACAATTATTTATTTTTGAAATTATGATTGAGTTGGTTATTAATGTGTGTTTTGACAATTTTGCCAAATATTAGTTGAGTTGACATTTTGAGTCATTTTAGCAATAAGGGTTGGGCCAACCCATATTTTGACAGATCAGACCGGACTGACCTGTATTGCCACCTCTACACATAATGTAAATGATCAATTTGAGCCATTTTGTAATGAAGACTGAAGAGCATGTTGGCCATGCTAAATACAAAAAAAAGGAAATACAATCTATTATATTATATTTATCCCCTTATTTATAATGAATAATACTTTTTCATTAAAAATAAAAGAAAAAATAATATCTCCCTCTCCAATATTGGAGATGATTCATTGTTTAATGTTAGTTGATAATCACACTTTACTAAAAAAAATGTAGTCTTTCAGTTTGAGTTCTATGATTTGAAGAAATAATTGCATTCATTCTCAGTTTTTGTGAGCATAAATGAGTGCCTCCCAATTGTCTTTTCTTGCACCTAACTAATTTGAATAGACAGTTTCCTACCAAAGCAAGTGGATTAGATTATTAGAATGTCAGTGGCAACTAGAAAGTTATGCTCTCTCTGCTGTGAGGAATCATTATGCTCAAGACTTCGGGTCTTTGACTTTAAACAATATTCATAGTTTAGCAAGGTTTAAAAGTGTATACAGGTTAGGTTGTGTTTATTAAATTGTGAATTTTGCCACACAAAATAATGTGAAGCAAATGTAATTGTTATGCCATTATGTCAGTACGGCCTTTTATGAATATTTTTTGTGATTAAATAAATATTTTTATATTTGATGTGACCTGATTAATATACATTTTGTAGGTTCCATGTGAGAAAAAATTTGGCTCCCTAATTTAACTATATTAAACTTGAATATCAATTAATTAATTATGTAATACTTTTACAACAAAATTAGAATAAAAGAGGTCTCATATGTGAGAATGCAATATATTTTTTTGGTAGTTGATTAAGTTACTTATTAGGGACTTGAGTCTAATATATTATTATGGGTATATTTTTCTTAATAAGCGTTAAATGATCACATATTTTTCTTACTTTAGATCAAATATATAATAATATAAAACAATAATTTATAACACACCAAATTTTAAAAAGAATGAAAATAGTAATATAATTGTGATATAGTGATAAATTAGTTTAATGTGTAAAAATATATTTGGGTCCCTATTAATTTTAAAAAGAATTGATGGGATTGATTTAACGCCTGCAATTTTCTATTTTTATGTAAGTAAAAATATGGATTTGTTTTTGTAGACTTATCTAATGATATATAAGATTCTTCTTAGATGAGTTGTAGATCTTTTAATGTTTATCCAATAAGTTTATGATTTTATTTTAATTTAAAAATAATTACTTTATTGATTATCTTGTATCAAATAGATCTTTATCTTTTAAGATTTAGATTTGTTTCGAAAATATATTTTAATATAGAAATGATATTTTATTATAGTAAATATCTTTTGATAAAAAAATTACCGAATAATATCTCTGATATTATTTTGTATGATAACATTATCTTCTTTTAGTTTTTGATTAAATGAGTTATATTTACATATTGCTTATCATAAAATATTTAAGATAATATTATCATCATCATTATCCTTTTATTCTTTTGATCCTTTAATCTCTAACTAAATAACATTAGTTTTATCCTATACCTTAATATATATATATATATATATATAATATAAATAATTTCTATTAACTATGGTGTGGTTATTATTAGTTGGTATTATTATTTTATTTGTTTTTGTTTTGCTAAACCTAATATGAGGCATATATACTCATATGCTACGCGAGTGAGTGGGAGGGCAAAGTGATCATCCCACTTAGTCAGCCAACACAACCGTACGTACTTCATTCTTCTTTCTTCTAAAGCTTTTATATTAATTCTACATATGAAATCTAAGTGCATGTTTGTCCTTAAAATTCAAAAGGTATTCTTCACTGTCAATTGATCTCATTTGTGAGACCAATTGTATTTTGGCAAGGCTAGGATTGCATTTTCCTTAACCAATTATGTACTGTCATTATTTTCTTATTTTGTTTGTTTCGATTCATTCATGTTTACCTTTGATCTCTCACCAAATATCCAATTAATACTTCTAACATGTTCATTATTCAATTCTAATTTTTATTTTGTGGATCAACTCATATATATCAAACAACCACACCCATTAATTATATGGAATTTGTACAGTATACTTTATGTCCCCACAAATCTTATCATGCTCTCATAATCATGTGTAAATCCATTTAGTGCCCTACAACCTATAGTTATTTTCCATATTGTTTCTTGAGTGCTGTGATAATATATATATATTAGATTTTTGGAATTATTAGTATTATTAGTATCATGTTTACTATTGTTAGTATTGTTAAAATTATTAATGTCACTACTCTTATGGTTGTGACAATTATTATTTAAATTGATTCTCCTCTAACACTTGTAAAATATTATAAAGATTTGATTTACAAATGAAATTGATTTTAATAAAAGTATAGCCTTGTTTTATGTCTTCTTTGTTAAAGCTTTGGGTTGTTTGAATTGATTGTGATTGCATTGATTGATGAAGTGATGTTTGGATGAAGTGGATGTTAGCGGTGTCGCTCATGGTGGTGCAACAAGTTGAAGTTATGAGATAAAGCGGCTAAGGTGAGGGAGAAGATAATTGTGGTCTTAGAGTATTTCATTAAAGTTTTTCCTCTCCGATTCCCTCAAAAGTCGGAGAGTCTTGTAGATTAGGAACTCCCATGGAAACTTATTTCCATGTAAGAGTCCTTAATCTTTTACATGACGATTTATAGAGTCTTAGATATTTGATTGTGCTGGAAATATATGTGTATGAATTCACTTTTGTGTAGCATAATGCGATTTACTCGCTTATGGTATTATATCGTCATGAAAGGTTTTTAAAAAATTATGTTTGTATGCATGTGAGTATTGAGATAAATTAATAATTGTTTTATGTGTTGAATGTTTGTGATAAGGTTGTAATTTAGAAATATCTCAATTGTAATGGTTATGTTATTGATTGTTGTATAGCTGTATTGAAATGGAAAATATATATATGCGATTGTTGTATTTGTTAGGTATCAGTGGTTACAATACACCTAGAATGGGGGAGGGTTGAATAGGTGTAGCTGTTAGAATAGCCCCTTTTCAAAACTCAACACTTAATGTTAAATCACCCCTAATTAATCGATTATAGGATGAAAATAATCGATTAACAGAACAATCTTAATCGATTAACAGAACAGGGATAATCGATTAACGCAACAGTTTTAATCGATTAAACAGAAACAGTAAGCTCTTACAGAAACGATTAATTGCACAACAGTTAACCGATAATGGAACGAGTAACAGAGCTTACAAATTTTATATCAGAGTATCATCCAGTATAGCACAAGAACAGAACGTATCAATTGAATCCACTATACCAAATAATCGATTGAAAACAGTAAAGAGAGAGAGAGAGAAAAAAATCCTGCAACGCGAATTTTTATCCTGGTTCGTTTGCTGTCCACTGCAAACTACATCCAGGCCTCCCGGCTGACTTGGGAGATTTCCTTCACTATAATTGAATCAATGTATTTACATGCACATCATCCAATTACAACACTTAGAAAATTACAAGAAAATAAAGAAACCTATTCAATGGTTTGACTCCCTTCCTACCGACAAAGAAAACGTTTCTTTCAGCGTAGCCCCAGCCAAGAATCTCTATTCTTTCCTTTTCTAAAACTCTAAGCAATTATGAAGAAACACTCAATCTCTAACGGTGATAAGACACCACGAGATTCCCTTTACAACAATTACACAACAATTACAAGAGTAAAATAAAACTATTACAAAGCTCAAATATAACAAGAAGGCTTTACTCTAATGCACATCTAATACAAACTCATGTGAAATGACAAGTATTAGTTATGAAAACAGAAGTTACAGAATCATAAAACTTCATGAAAAAGCATCAAAATATGCATGAACATGTGAGGGAAAACATGAGAAATTATAACATGAAATGCACTCAATCCTAAAGCATAGAATCTCTCATTTCTAAACTCACAAATGCACTTAACAAATAGATGCAACAATTAACACGTAAAAATGCTCTAACTCTCTAATAAATGCAACATGCAACTTATGAGATTAATTCTGAAAACGCAGTTTATAAAGAATCAGTCCAGAACCCCAGATAATCGATTAAATGCCATCTTAACAAACAGTTAGGTTAATCGATTAACGTAATGCCTTAATCGATTAACAGCATTTAAAAACGTGTTCCAATAGCAACCACTTTTCACAGCAGTTGGGTTAATCGATTAAAGGATTGGTTAATCGATTAACAACAATTAAAATGTGTATTTTTAAATACAAAACATCAAATACGTTATGCACTTAGTTAATACATGTTTAACACTTAGTTTATGCCTAGAATGCACATATACATGTATTTATGTAATGCATGAACATATTATGAATGACATATCTCATGGATGAAATGATTTAAAAGATATATGCATATGAGACATGTATTAGGTGCCCTAAGCCTTCGACTCAACTTAAACTAGAATCTAGTCTAAGCCTAGTACCAAATAAAGACTTAAGCACGTTGATTTGTTGGTGATCTTCAAGCTCTTTTAGGCACAAGTTGTCCTCATCAAAACCATGACATTCAAGGAGAGCTTTTCAAAGTGTTCCTCTTGACATGCACACTTTCAATCTCCCCCTTTTTGATGATGACAAACACTACATCAAGTTCATCAATTGAAATAACAATTGCTTGATGAATAAGCTTGAAGATTGTGTTGGCAAGGTTGATGGAATGCGCACATTTATCGGAAGCTGTTATAACGATCAACCTGCACAATCAAGAAACAACAAAACAACCTTTCTCCCCCTTTTGACATTATCAAAAAGATAACCCAGGTCAAAAAAGCTAGGAAGAGATATTAGTTAATCATAAAACAAAGTAAATGAATTAATTTGGGTTTTAACAAATTAACCTGTTTCATTTTTCGGTAAATTGAACAAATGCGCTAGTTTTGACAAAAAAATAGCTAATATGA
>NW_017721181.1:0-254 GCF_001865875.1 Lupinus angustifolius | reverse complement strand
ATCTCGCACACATGCATACACTGAACATGATATTAGGTCTACTTGCAGTTAAGTAAAGTAATGACCCAATTATACCATGATACTTCGTTACCTCGATTGCTTTTCCTTTTTTATCTTTGTCTAAGTAGCAAGCAGATGTCATAGGAGTGGAAGCTTCCTTACATTGTCCATTTCAAATTTCTTGAGTAGCTCTTTGCAGTATTTTGCCTGATGGATGAATATCCCACTTTCTAGCTGCTTTATCTGTAGTCCTA
>NW_017721180.1:0-17027 GCF_001865875.1 Lupinus angustifolius | reverse complement strand
GTCCATTGGACTTGGCATGATAGAAATGCATTGGGGCTGAGATGACTAACTTAGGTGATGTTTGTTGAAATAAAAAAAATTGGAAAACCTTGATTAAAGGATTTAATGGACTAACTTCGGTTAGTGTACATGCATTGCATTCGTGTAGTTGGAGTTGGAGAAAATGGAAAGATACAAGGATAGAAATATCTTTGAGATTTGGATAGGGGCGGCAATGGCAGTGATTCGTCAAGAAGCCTTGAGGGATTGCTTAGGTGTGACAGTCTAGTGAGGGTCCGGTCTTATAAGCCGTATGACCAGGATAGTCCTACATGCAAACTAATCGATCTCTGACACCCTCTTGCGCATTTCATGATCGGTGGAGAGGAATCCTGAAACGGACTGGGCTTACCATGTAAGCACCTCTGATAGAGGTAATTGGAAAACATTGATATTGTTACTTGCCGTTGTTAAGAATATTTGTACTCCCGATTGCTTTCCCACTAGGATCTTGGCCTTCGGGTATTGTAATTTTGGTGGTGATTGGTTGGTGAATTGCATATTGCATTGCATAAAAGATATATTAATTGTGGATGTGAATATCCTCTTGTATAAGACACTAACTTCATGCATCATTTGCATATGTTTGACATTGTTTGTGTATGGAGTGGTTATAGGGTGTCTCACTTTAATGTTATTTCTCTATGTAATTCCACGCTGCGGTCGCCGTAGTTGGTTCTTGCTCCATTTTCTTTGTCTTTTCTTTTGTCTATACTGTGTATATGTCCAGGTTTGTTGCAGTTGCTTTATGGATATCCATTGATGGAAATATAGACAAGAAGAACTTAGCTGATATATAGTTAAGTATCTTGTTTATATTGAGTTATATTTTATGAAAAATACTTAGGAGTGATTCTGTTTATATTGAGTTATATCTTGTACATATGTCTTTTATAATCATTATGTTAAGATTAAATTAATGATTTTGGAAAGCTACATACTTAAAAATAGATAATTATATAAATCATGGTTTTGAGGTTGAATGTGATGCCTCGTTTTTGGGCGAGTATAATATTGAATATTTTCGCATATTGAACATGTTAATGTAAATGAATTTTAAATTCACTCTGATTTTATAACACGTGTCTTTAATTTTTTATAAATTTTCAATATATTTTTATAATGAAGTCTTAATTTCTAAGTTGTAAAAACGGGGTGTTACAATTGAGACAACCACAATATTACACCATGATAAAATAATGCAATCCAGAATTTTAAACAACCACATCGTGATACAATCTATTCTCTAGGTGATAAATTGAATTCCTTTAGCCACCTCCTATGACAATATTTTCTTACCCGCTCTAAGATACCACCATCTCCTTCCATCCTTAATATAAGTCCCTCTATCATGACATGTTAGTTGCAATGGTAAGAGTTTGATCCCTTTAAATAAGTTCTATTCGATTCCTATTAATAAAAAATAGATATGATAACTGTTTTGGAATGATCATGTAACTTTGAAGGCCTAATACAATTATACAACTTACCGTTAGTTTGAGAGTTATATTTCGGAGGGAAAGAGAAAGTTTGGGAGCTATGAAACATTTGTGAGATGATTCACAAGCTTTTTTTTTTCATTTCTTCTCCTCTAAAATCCAACTTCCAAACTTACACTTAAGTACCAAATCATGTCCAGTAACATAACACACATAGAACGACAAAAATATTGTTAAGAAAGAAGTTTTAAGTTGCCAATGTGTTTGCAAAAATGCATTAAACATATCTACATCTTGAGTATATGAGGGTACCATAACCTTATGATATCTGAAAATGATAAATGATAAATAACTGAGGAATCCAGTGCATAAAGGAAGATATTATTCTCAAGATTTGAGTATATATTTAGGTGATGGTGAATTAAAAAATATAACCATATAACAGTTGATAATTAGTGATATATCCTCCATATATAAGTATATAACAGGTGTTCATGCTACACAAAACGTAATATATCTACATGTAACCTGTGTTAGTGCCGTCCGTCATCATTATAACGTTGTTTAATGTGGTAGCTGCTATAGCCTATAAATACATAATAATAGCCTTAGGATTCATTGTGGGCCTTCAAAATTCACGTGCCAGTCAACATGGGTTGGCATTTTCCTTACTTTGGATGCGAGCCTGTGAATCACGTTGTCGTTATATATTTGATATTTTTTATATGTCTGTACTTCAAGAAGCATATGTATGAACTATGAACATAAAAATAATGAAGTCATTCCCAAAATGCGAACGTGACTATGAGTCCAATATCAAAATATATCATATTATAAAGTGACATAAATGTATTGTACGTTATTAATTTCTATAAAAAAAATTCAACCAATTGAGATATCTTATTTGTTCAAATTTAGTGTAGGTGGTACATAGATGTTTCTCTAAGTAAGAATCAAAGTTAGAATCTTGAGTATGATAAAGAATCCCGTTAGTCCTCTTAGGTTATGGATGCTCCCAACTCCAATAAATCAGACTCTTCTTTAGTACTAAAGAGATAATTTCTATTAAAAACATAAAAAATATCATATACAATGATACTTATCCTTTTATTTACAAGACACTTCTACCTTTAAAACTAGAAGAAATAACATCACTTTCTTGTATAGTATAGGAGAGGATCCTGACCCGAATCAAAAGATAACCTTCTTTTAAAATGTGGCCACACAGGATTTGTTGTTTGGAACGTGTGACCATGAGAAATCAAGTTAAGGTTTATCTCTTATTTATATATATATATATATATAAATTAGATAGAGTAGACACCAAGTTCTGATGGCTACAACTCCAGTATGTAGTTTCTCCTTCTTCACACTCCTTTTAGTCACAGTATCACTCTCATATGGACTAGCCACTACCTCAGGCAATGGTTTTTCAATAGAAGAAGCCACTGTGCATGATCTTCAACTTACTTTCCATAGAAACCAATTAACCTCAAGGCAACTTGTTGAATTCTACTTCAACAAAATCCACAAGCTAAACCCAATTCTCAAAGGTGTGTTGGAAATAAATCCAGATGCACTAGCACAAGCTGACAAGGCTGACCAAGAGAGAAGCAGGAATAAGGCACAAGGGTCTTTTTCTTGGTTGCATGGAATACCCATTTTGGTGAAGGATAACATTGCAACTAAGGATAAGATGAATACTACTGCAGGTTCTTTTGCTTTGTTGGGATCTGTGGTGCCTAGAGATGCTGGTGTAGTTACCAAGTTAAGGAAAGCTGGTGCTATCATATTAGGGAAAGCTACCCTTAGTGAATGGTCATATTTCAGGTCCAATAGGGCACCTAGTGGATGGAGTGGTAGAGGTGGACAAGGAAAGGTAATTTTTAGAGATTTGTAGCATAAACCTTGAAAACACATGTTTAGTTTGCACTAGGCCAATCATATTATTATGAAATATTTGGACCTTGAGAACTCATGTTCAGCATAAATTTTAAAGACTGAATTTGATAGATATTTCCTTCAAAATAATATTTCACATGGACATCTTGACTTGCATCCTAGCACAAGTAGCTAATGTTGGAGAACATGATGGAAATGAAAGAAAAAAAATTACAATCTGAAAGCACTACACTCTTTTTCATTTTCAATTGATGCCATGCTGATGGTGATCTTTGATATGTTTATCTAACAAATGTTGTGAAGTCAATATAGTTTTGTCTAGTGAACAGCAGAACAGCTTATTCCAAAATATTTTGATGCAATAATGTGCTATTTTTATGTGACTACTATAGGAATTAAGTCACATTGCCTGTCTCAGATTCTAAGCATGACTTAATAATTGTTAGGCTACTCCTCTCATTGTCGATTGGTTCTGAGATGGAACTTTAACGACTACCAAGTACTTACCTGTGGCTGAACTACTGAACTTTCTGACCGAATGATACTAAAGAATCAGGGAGTTCTAATGTCACCTGTGTGCTGCAGAATCCATACACAATGGGTGACCCCTGTGGATCAAGTAGTGGATCAGCAATATCAGTAGCATCAAATTTGGTAACAGTGTCACTTGGTACTGAGACTGATGGCTCCATTTTATGCCCTTCAGATTTTAACTCGGTAGTCGGCATCAAGCCAACAGTTGGTCTCACAAGTAGAGCAGGGGTAGTTCCAATCAGCTCAAGACAAGACACGGTCGGGTAAGTCTCCTGCAACATCTCCATTTTCTTTATATTAACGCTTTTTGGAAGCGCAAATTCCCTAGTCCTTGAAGACATTATTCGAACAACAATTGTGTAATGTTGTTTGGGATGGTGCAGACCAATTTGCAGGACTGTATCAGATGCTGCTTATGTTCTTGAAACCATTACTGGCATTGACATTAATGATAAGGCAACAATTAATGCATCAAAGTATGTCCCAAAAGGTGGCTATGCTCAATTTCTAAAGAAAGATGGACTAAGAGGAAAGAGATTAGGATCATTGAGATCATTATTTGATTTTGGAAATGATACTTTTCAGCGTGGTACTTACGAGCTACACCTGAAAACAATAAGGTAACAAAAATTACAATTTGTGTCAATTACTACCGCCATAGTCAGCCTCATATACTTGGTTCAAATTCAGGCAAAGAGGTGCAGTTTTGATTGAAAATTTGATGATTGATAACATTGCTGAGATCCTTAGTAGTACAAGTGAAGGTATTGCACTGAACTTTGAGTTCAAACTGTCCTTGAATGCATATCTCAAAGATTTAGTTGCTTCCCCTGTGAGAAATTTGGCTGATGTGATCGCCTTCAACAAGAAACACCCGAAAGCGGTAAGTACACAGCACAAGGCCACTTTTGTTTATTTGATCATGGAAGAAATCCTTGCTTAAACCCGAATTATATAAGTTGGGGTACTCTATTCTAGACCAATCAGATCGTTAATTACACTGTCGTCAGTTAACTATACTAATAGTAATTTATTAATCCATAATGTGATTGGCTAGTATATTTTAGTAGAGGGATGTAGGTTTATTCAATAATTCTCTCGTTAGTATTTAAGTTAATGGTTGTATTGCAATTGTAGGAAAAGCTTGTTGAGTATGGCCAAGATGTCATGTTGGAGGCTCAAAAGACAAATGGAATTGGGAAAACAGAGAATCAAGTATTATTAAACTTGAAAAGATTGTCACAAAATGGATTTGAGAAACTAATGATAAGAAAAAAACTTGATGCAGTGGTGGTACCAGGTCCAATCTTCAGTAGTATACTTGCTATTGGAGGCTATCCAGGAGTGATTGTTCCAGCAGGATATGAAAAGGGTGTGCCATTTGGAATTTGCTTTGCAGGTTTGAAAGGGTCAGAGCCAAAACTGATTGAAATTGCTTACTCCTTTGAACAAGCTACTAAGATTAGGAAGCCTCCTCCACTTCATAAGTTAAAGGCTTAAATCTGAATAGATGGTTGTCTTATTTCACTATTGATGTAATAAGTTCATTGCAATCATAAGGTTTTCGTCATTCTATGAGACTTTAACCTATGTGATGATGCATTTGCCATGGATCTAAGTTCAATAGCTAAAGAGGTAATCAATGTTAAGTTTAATAATAATCAATGCAGATTGACAATTGAATTCAGTGGGGGCAGAAAATGAGCCAAACATGTCATATTGTTATGACATTTATGACATTCAGTAGAAAAAATTGGATAAAATTCAGAAGGAATTTCATTTGACAGTAATATTTTATATTAAGAGTATTCCCTCACATTTTTTGTAATGATTTAATCACTTTCGGAGTGTATGATTACCCCTCCCAATAAGTGTTACTCTCAAGAATTTAATATTTAACCTTTTGGTCATCCTAGTGGAGCCTTACACCACTAAATAAACACATTGTTGGTGGTAGTACTACTTTTGTAATGAGTAGAATTAATTAAATGTATATTCAGTAATTTGTGTACATTGTGGATAGCATTCCCTTAAATATGTGTTTCATCCTTTTGGTTAGGGATGACAATGAAAACCATATCCATAGATATTCGTATGAACTCAAACCGAATTTTACAAGGAAAATCCGATGTGACTGGGTTCGGGTTTTACCCGAGTTCAACTTTCATGTTCGTGATTGTTATAGTTGATACCCTATCCTAAACTCATCCTAAACTCAATTAATATATGTAAAACTATAAAATTAGAGAGATAATTTTGACATATATATATACATGTTTTTTGTTTTGGACTTTTGGGTGGATTCCAGTTGGGTTCAGGATGGTAGCATTATCTTCAATCCTACTTAATTTAGATTCAGGTTTTGATTTTCGGGTTCTTGATTGAGTAAGCACAAGCCCAAGCCTAACTCATGCCATTCCTAATTTTGGAAAGTTGACATTATTAGTTTCTTCTAATAGTCATATATATTCCTCACCTATCACATGAGTTATTAGATGAGTTTAGGGAGTCATCCTTTTTTCAAAGCTAGGACTAAAATTTAGGAATACTACCAAATAAGGATGAGAGAAAAGGATATTGCAAACACTTAAATTATAATACATGACAAAAATAATGTTTCTATGGTCCAAATTTTTGTTTGTTTCTAAATTAAATATTAAAAAAATAGTCCCTGACATATTCCCCGTACTGGAGAGTGGAGACGAATCCATTTCCATCAACTGGTTGCTAAGAAGTTAAAGGAGTGCCAGTAGATCCTAAGAAGCCATTCAACAAGAACAACGACCCTAATCCTAACTCATTTAACACGTAAGATGTCAGTTAATATATTTTTAAATTAACACAATAAATTTATTCACTTATATTTGGATATTCACATTAATTAGCATTTTGGGAAGGAAAATGTTTAATTCATTGCAATTTGCAAAGCATATCTCTGCAACAATTAATTGGTAAGAATCAGTTTTAAAATATGAAAAGAATATTATTTTTTAAATCAGTCACTTTTTTGGATAATAGTATTTAGATTGGTCCTCTAACTTTTTTTGAACCAAATTTGTTCCCTAACTTCGAAAGGTTAGAAATCATTTTCTCTAGCTAAATACGTTAATTTCACCGGTCTTTGAAAGGTTAGAAATCATACGTGGCATATAAGCTGGACTAGTTTGGTTGTGTTGGCATATTAATCGGAAAATAATCCTGCTTGGATCTTCTTCACCTAAGCAGGTCAACCTGCTTGAAAATGGTCCATCTAGGAAAGACGAGAGCACATATCTTATTCTACTTTTTGTACTACTCTATGTATTATTATTATTATTGATTGGTTGGAAAAATTTATTCAAATTAAAATTGTAATTATTAAATATTTTTTTAACTATCTCCTTATATGTGGAGTAACACAAATGAATGAGACAACAAATATAAACACATAAAAGACTGCATTGGAGCCTCAAAAGCTCTGGAAGCATTTATTTGCCTGAAATCAAATCTCAACAAAAATTGAAGTAAATGAAAAATGACTCTTAAGAGGTTTTTCAATGAAGAAAGTCCATGAAAGGGTTTTTGGGAAACACAGGTGAAATGCCAAAGGTTCGTTTAAATGGCAAAAAACACCTCACCAAACATTCGAATAACACTAAAAATGAGATTGAAGTATGAAAAATACTTCAATTAACATATTCATCATCAAGGATTTTCAAACCCAAGGTTTTCTAAATAGAAAATTTGAAAACATATTTCTCTTCACATGGTATATGATTGAGCCCAAGTTTGGTTTTAATATGTTTCTCAAAACAAGATTTACAAAATCCACAACATTATTTGTTTCTATTTCAAAGAAATCCAAATATTCCAAGGAATAGGATGCACAACAATGGAGATGCAAAAAACCTAAATTTCGAATTTAGGGAAATGAGCACCTAACAGAGTTATGACAGAAGTAACTTCAAAGAAAAATGTTGTCTAACTTTAAAGAAGAATGAATTTGGAACCAAAATAAATTAGAGCGGTCTAAAAAAATAAATAAAATTGGAGGACAAGAAGACTAATTTTACTTAGACAACTCAAAGGGAGAAGAATGAATCCTCCCAACAAGCAAAAACTAAGAATAGAGTGAGCCAAAGTAACAATGTATGCAACAAAGTTGTCCAAGCTCTTGTATATAAACAGTAAAATACATTTGAAGCAACCATGACCAAAACACCAAAGAGAGGCCAAAAACGCAATTTGTTTCCAAATAAATGAGAGTCAAGAGAAATCATCGAAAATGCGGGACCAGCAGCAGAGGAATGATATAGGACAATTAAATCCTCTAACAGAGTAATATCCCGGGAGCACATCTGTTGACCCACTAGTTTGTTCCGGCAGATGTGCACTCGTAATATCCCTCCTTACGCATGCACGAATGTCCTCCCAAAACTTGATTCGAGAACCATCGCAAACTCCCAGAGAAACCAGTGCATAAATGAAGCATACCCCGAAGAAATTTACTTCAAAGGAATTGCAAGAGTTGCACGACTTGCTGGGTTGGCATTCCACCTCTCTCATCTGAACCATATTGACTATCAATTACTCAGTGCCACAGTAAAGTAGTTTCCATAAAAAGATAATCCAAGGTCATTTAGTCATTAAAGCAATGATTTGGACCCTAAATCTCCAAGATATTAAGTGAGGGTCAGATGGCAAAAATACCTTGCATGTTATTCTAATTGTTCCCTAGCACTGTATGTGTGTTATAAAGGCTTAGATCAACTAATTAAACAAGATCACAATCCTACTCCTTTTCAGTATGGCCTCTTTTCAGTGTGAGGATCACCGAGGTTATCTTTCATGCCAATGTACTCATTCATCGGCCAACTTGATTGCATATCCGTATGAGCATCAAGGTAATCTAATTTACATATAAAATGATTATAAACAAACTTATGTTAAGTTATGATTCAAAAATCTGTTAAGTTGGTTAAGGCTTACAATAAATAGCCTATGATTCATTTTCATTTGTATAAGAATCACAATCAATAGAAACTCATTCAATACACACATACATTCACTTTTCTTCTACTGCAAGACACTCTGCATTACCTTCTTTTTCTGTTTTCTCATTCTCCTTTCATTCACTGATTCCATCCATTCATTTTGTTTCCTTTTTGTCTCAATTCTTTCTTTCTTTATTCCAACAAATTTGGTATCAAGAGCAAGGTGGAAACAAACCAAGAACACACCTTCAACATCATCAAACATCTTCAAAATCAATGGGACAAAATAAGTTGATCAGGCTCTACAAGTTCACTTCACAAGTATAAGGAGCTTAAGAGGAAGAAATGGATTTCGAGGAAGGGGTGGAGGAAGAGAATTCAGAAATAGAAATAACAAAAATTTCCAACACATGGATCAAGATAGAGTTGAACATGACAGACCAAAAAGCTCAACTGGAAGAGGAAGTTTCAATCAATGGAAAGGTGAAAGAAAATCAGTACATAGAAAGAAAGTTAGATGCTTCAATTGTGGTAGAACAAGCTACTTCTCAAATGAATACAAAGCCTTTCTTGGTCAAAGTGATGGCAGAGGCAAGCAACATAGTGAAGCACATATGGTTAAAGAAGAAGTAGAGGTTGAAACTGATGATCAATAAATCTTGCTCATGTTGGTTACAAATCAGGTAAGCAAGAACAATAACATTTGGTACATAGACTCAGGCTGCTCAAGTCATATGACAGGACACAGAGAATGACTTGTTAATCTTGATGAAAAGAGAAAGAGTAGTGTCAGATTTGCAAACAACAGAACAATCCAAGCTGAAGGCACTTGTGATATATTGATAGATAGAAAGGATGTGAGACATGCTATGATCACATATGTGCTCTATGTGCCAAACATGAAGAGCAATTTGATTAGCATGGGACAACTATTGGAAAAAGGCTTTTCAATGGATCATTGGAGGTCTATAATCAAAAAAAGAAACTATTGATGATGGCATCAAATGCTGCAAATAGGAACTTCCAAATCAGACTTGAAACTATGGAATCTAAATGTCTTTTTGCATTGACATTAGTAGAAGACTCTTGGTTGTGGCACATGAGATTTGGACACTTGAATTTCAGAGATCTAATTATGCTAAAATCTAGAGACATGGTTGTAAGATTGCCCTCAATACAACTTCTAAAGATGATATGTGACAATTGCCTCATAGGTAAGCAACCTAGAACCTCATTCAGTACATACACACCTTCAAGGGAAAGTGAACTCCTATATGTCATATACTCTGATGTGTGTGGCCCATTTGACACTCCCTCTTTAGGGCAAAGCAAGTACTTCATCATCTTTGTATATGAACTGAGCAGAAAAGTATGGTTGTATTTGATGAAGGCTAAGAGTGACACATTCTCAATATTCAAGATGTTCAAAGCCTTGGTTGAGAAGAAATAAGACAAACACATAAAGATACTAAGGACAAATAGTGGAGGAGAATTCACTTCAGGACAATTTGAACACTTTTGAAAGGAATAAGAAATTGTGCATGAGGTGACCGCACTCTGAGAGGAGGAATAGAACCATATTGAATATAGTTAGAAGCATGTTAAGAAACAAGGAACTCTCACATGATTTTTTGGGAGAATTTGCATCTACCTCAACCTACATTCTAAATAGATGCCCAACTAAAAGGTTTGATGGTCAAGTACCTGAGGAGGTATGGTCAAGTGTCAAACCATTTGTGAAGCATTTGAGGATTTTTGGATCTCTTTGCTATAGACACATACCTGACCAAAAGAGGAAGAAACTTGATGATAAAGGTGAAGTCGTAATCTTCTTAGGCTATAACAACACAAGATCCTACAAGTTGTATAAACCTGAGACAAAACAAGTGCTGTTCAGTAGGGATGTATGTTTTGATGAAGTAAATTCATTAAAAGGACTAAGAGAAAATCCCACTCCTTTGGCAAAACTGCACATTGATCAGGAAGTTAATAATCTTGTGTCAGTTGAGGGAAACATGGAGACAACTACCTCAACTCAACAAGAAAGTACAAGATCAACAAGAGCAAGGAGTCCACCTCCTTGGTTATTAGACTATATACTGAATCCTGATGATACAATGAGTCAGGAAGGAGATATTGTGCAACATATGGCCTTGTTTGCTTGTACATAACCTATTAGTTTTGAAGAAGTAGAGCAACCATGCAAGAAGAGATCAAATTTATAGAGAAGAACAACACTTGGGAATTGATGGATTTACCAGTCAAGAAGAAGCCAATAACAGTCAAGTGGATCTTCAAAGTAAAGCTAAAACCTGATGGCACTATAGCTAAACACAAAGCAATGGTTAGATTAAATGGATCTTTGCACCAATGGTTAGATTAGAGACAATAAAACTCATAGTTTCTGTAGCTAGCTAGAAAAGATGGAACTTGTGGCAGTTGGATGGTAAGTCTGCTTTCCTAAATGGCCCTTTGGAGGAATTAGTATATGTTTCTCAGTCACCTGGTGTCATTAGCAAAGGAAATTTGAATAAGGTGCTCAGATTAAAGAAGGCACTCCATGGATTGAAGCAAACACCAAGAGCATGGAATAAAAGAATTGATAAATTTCTCTCTGCATCTGGTTTTCAGAAATGTGCAATAGAATATGGTGTATACATGAAATCAGTATACCAAAATTTTGATTCATTATTTGTTTGCTTGTATGTAGATGACCTGCTAATAATAGGTAGCAACCAACATGGAATTGATTATTTAAAAAGAAGCCTAAAGAGTGAGTTTGAGATGACAGATTTAGGAAGATTAGCATACTTTGTTAGTCTAGAATTTCGACACACCAAGAGGGGGTTATTCATGCACCAAAAGAAGTATCTACTTGAAGTATTGAAAAAATTCAACATGGTGAATTGTAATCCTGCAGACACTCCAGCTGAGATGAATCTGAAGTTGGACAATGGTGAGGGAGAAGCTGTTGTAGATGCAACTCTGTTTAGACAAATGGTGGGAAGCTTGAGATACATTTGCCAGTCAAAAGGATATTGAGATATCTAAGAGGAACACTTGATTTGGCATTGTTTTTCCTCATCAAGTTGAAAATATTAGTTCACATCTCATGGTCTATTCTGATTCTGATTGGTATGGAGATATCCTAGATAGAAAGAGTACAATGTGGTATGTGTTCATGGTTACAGGTGCTCCTATCTCTTGGTGTTCTCATAAGTAAAAGGTAGTGGCACTATCCAATTCTGAAGCTGAGTATATAGCAGCTTGTGCAACAGCTTGTCAAGCAATTTGGTTGTCTTTACTGTTGCTGAAACTTGGCATTGGAGATGGAGAAGTGATAGAATTGTTGACTGATAGAAAATCAGCAATTGATTTAGCCAAGAATCTAGTCTCACATGGAAGGAGCAAGCATATTGAAACCAAGTATCACTACTTGAGGCAGCAAGTAGCTGAAAGAATGATCAAACTTGTATATTGCAAGAGTGAGCTTCAATTGGTAGACATATTGACTAAGTCATTGAAGATTATAAGAAAGAACGAAGAAGAAGGATCTAGATATTTAGAGAGAAAGAGAGAAAAGTAAATCTATTATTTTCAAATTGTTATTTTACAATAAGGATCAGGATCCTTAATATAGAGAAGATACAATGCATGTGGGCCTAACAACCTACTAACAAACTCTAACTAAAGCCCAACAGATTCAGCCACACAAGGAGGGAAGCACGTGCATTATTAACTAATGCACACTTCTAATATATCCCCCTGAATCCAAGACTCCTTAGACAATGATGCTTTGATTAATCTGTTGAGTTGCAGTCTTGAATACGTAGCTGATTTCTTAGAGTGATAAACTGAGTGTTAGGTAGAGGCTTTGTGAAGATATCAGTTGTCTAGAATTCTGAGGGTATATGCTTGACAGTTAGAGTTTTGTTTTGTATTTTATCCCTGAAAAAATACAAATCCAATTCAATGTGCTTGGTGCGATTATGCAGAATTGGATTGTGAGACATTGCTATTGTGCTCAAGTTGTCACAGAAAATGATGGGAGTTTGATGAGTGAATTGTAGTTCTTTAAGCAGAGACTCAACCCACATGATTTCTTGAGATGCAAAGGCTAAGCTTCTATATTCAGATTCATTGCTTGACCTTGAAATAGTTTGTTGCTTCTTAGACCACCAAGTAATGACATTAGGACCTAAGTAGAGGCAAGTACCAGGAGTTGATTTTCTATCATCAATATCTTATGCCCAATCAGCGTCACAAAATGCTACAATTGGCAGATTAAAGAGATTTTCAACAAGTTTAACAATCAACCACATGTCCTGAATTCCTTGAAGATACCTAATGATTCTTTTCACTGCTTTCCAATGTGAATTTAATGGTTTTTCAAGAAACTGACATACCTTGTTTACATAGTAGGTGATATCTGGTATGGTAATAGTTGCATATTGAAGTGAACCCACAATGGACCTATAGAAAGTGGGATCTTCAAAGAGATCTGATTCATGCTTAGTAAGTTTGCAATTACTGGTCATTGGTGTAGGAAGAGCCTTGGATGAAGTAAGATTAGTTATTTCAAGTAAATCTTTGATGTACTTTGTTTGAGATAGAAAAAGAGAGCTATTATTTTTGTGTTTGACTTCAATGCCAATAAAATAATCAAGAGAGCCTAATTGTTTGAGAGCAAAGGTGGAGCTTAGGTCCTTGATAAGTTGTTGAACATGTGAAGAAGATGACCCAGTAACTATTATGTCCTCAACATAAGCTAAAACATATAGTTTATAGGTCTTGGAAGTGTGAATGAAGAGAGAGTTGTCACACTTGCTGATTTTAAACCCAAACTTGAGTAAGGATCCTTTCTGATGTAAATTAAGGGGGGCGACCTATGATTTATGGAGGCCATGTTCTTGCAAAGAATTTGTAGCATAGTTTAGTTTATTTTATTTGCATTGTTATTAATAAATGAGAATTTAATTCTCATGTAGTCTTAGGATTTATGTTTATTTTTCATTTAAGTATTTTAGTATTTAATTTGATGTATTTTCGGGATTGGGAAATTATTTATTTCCTTGTAATTTGACATAGTAGTGGTTAAGTGATGTAGCATAAACAAGGTGGCATGAAAATAGGAACAATGTAACAATTTCATAACCAACTTGTGGCTATACTTAAGGGATTAAGAGAAGATGATCAAGTCCACTCAAGCAAGGAAATTCTATGATTAATTCAGTCAGATTAATTAGATGAATTTTCAAGGCTAATTCAAATTCAAATCGTCAACAACTCAATCCAAACGAAATTGATCAGGTCAAATTAGATTAGGCTTGTTTGGATTATGTTAGCTATGATTTTATCTTCAAATTTTAATTTGTTAAATTAGATCTTATCTTTATCTTTTCAGCTAGGCAAATCTGCCTATTTATAATTTTGTTTATTCATTAATAAAAAAAAGTTGAATTTGGAGTAAATTTGAATTGTTTTAGTTGAGAGCACTTCTCCTAAAAACCTTAGGTTGGTCGTGGCCACCATTAACAAGTTCTTATCAAGCTTCCTTGCATGTGGCGAACCTCATAGCTTATCAAGCTTTCATGCTTGTGGCACTTCCCCTTCCTAATCTTTTCCATTTCCCTCACCAAAATAACCCCAAATTCCCACAATTCACCAAAAACGAATTGAAGTTTATAAAGCTCAAGACTTCAAGCTAAAACGATCCTAATTCTAAGGCAGCGCCCTAGAAGTTGTCATCAAGTGGTCATCAGAGCTAGTTTTGGCTTGAAACCCAAGTCATGGCCGATGAGGTCAACCAAAGGACAAACATCTTCCTTTCTAGGTGTTTGGTCCAAGGAAACATCTGCCTATTAAGTATTGATGGTGGTTGTAACAACATGGCTAGTTCAAGGTTAGTTTCAAAACTAAACCTTGCGACTAAACCACATCCCACTCCATACCATCTACAATGGTTAAGTGAGATTGGGGAGATTATTGTGAACCAGCAAGTGGAGGTTCCCTTTTCAATAGATAAATATGAAGATGTAGATCTTTGTGATGTGGTTCACGTGGAGACCAGCCATATACGTTTGGGTCGTCCATGGAAAATGGATAAGAGGACCATCCATGATGGATTCTCAAACAAATATACTCTTTTTCACCAAAACCGAAAGATGGTGTTACGTCCCTTATCTCCTGCACAAGTGATTGAGGATTAGAAGACTTTGAAGAAAAAAATTGAGGAGGAGAGAAAGGAAAATTTGTGCAAAATATGCAAAATAGAGAGTGAAAAGAAAAATAAGGAGAAAAGAGTCATTGGAAGAAAGAGGAAGATTTGTGAAGAGGAGAGAAATTTCCCTACAAAAAAAAAGTAAAGTTTGGAATGTGCTGGGTCCAAAACAACCTCTATCCCCACTCCAAGGTAGAAATTTTGTGTTCACCACTAACAACTCCCTGCCTGGTTTTGTTCAAATTTTTTTGCAAGACATTGGAGTAATCTTTCTCAAAGAAGAAGCACTTGATCATCCAGCCTTATGGGAGGCTGAGTTTTACATTGGTCAAGTTGTTCCTATAGATGTGATGAGAACAAGCCATGAAGATTCAACTCTTACATTATTTTTTAAAGATGCACGTTTTTTACCAACAAAGATCATGGGTGTTTGGCTTATTGCTAGATTATTGATCAAGGAGGTTATAACCAATGATGAATATGTGGAGAGTTGGTTCCAACAATTCAAAAATGTGGTCTTTGATCCAGGAGGTGATGGTACGTCAAATTTGAGGACATATTCTTTTCAAGAAGGAGGGTATGATGTAAATCAAGGGGGCGACCTATGATTTATGGAGACCATGTTCTTGCAAAGAATTCATAGCATAGTTTAGTTTATTTTATTTGCATTGTTATTAATAAATGAGAATTTAATTCTCATGTAGTCTTAGGATTTATGTTTATTTTTCATTCAAGTATTTTAGTATTTAATTTGATGTATTTTGGGGATTGGGAAATTATTTATTTCCTTGTAATTTGGCATAGTAGTGGCTAAATGGTGTAGCATAAACAATGTGACTTGAAAATAGGAACAATGTAACAATTTTAGAACCAACTTGTGGCTATACTTAAGGGATGAAGAGAAGATGATCAAGTCCACTCAAGCAAGGAAAATCTATGATTAATTCGGTCAGATTAATTACAGGAATTTTCAAGGCTAATTCAAATTCAAATCGTCAACAAATCAATCCAACCGAAATTGATCAGATCAAATTAGATTAGGCTTGTTAGGATTATGTTAGTTAGGATTTTATCTTCAAATTTCAATTTGTTAAATTAGATCTTATCTTTATCTTTTCAGCAAGGCAAATCTGCCTGTTTATAATTTTGTTTATTCATTAATAAAAAAAAGTTGAATTTGGAGTAAATTTAAATTGTTTTAGTTGAGAGCACTTCTCCTAAAAACCTTAAGTTGGTCGTGGCCACCATTAACAAGTTCTTATCAAGCTTCCTTGCTTGTGGCGAACCTCATAGCTTATCAAGCTTCCATGCTTGTGGCACTTCCCCTTCCTAATCTTTTCCATTTCCCTCACTAAAATAACCCCAAATCCCACAATTCACCAAAAATGAATTACAGTTTATAAAGCTCAAGATTTCAAGCTAAAACGATCCTAATTCTAAGGCACCCCCCTAGAGGTTGTCATCAAGTGGTCATCAGAGCTAGTTTTGGCTTGAAACTCAAGTCATGGCCGATGAGGCCAACCAAAGGAAAAACATATTCCTTTCTAGGTGTTTGGTCCAAGGAAACATCTGCCTATTAAGTATTGATGGTGGTTGTACCAACATGGCTAGTTCAAGGTTAGTTGCAAAACTAAACCTTGCGACTAAACAACATCTCACTCCTTACCAACTACAATGGTTAAGTGAGATTGGGGAGATTATTGTGAACCAGCAAGTGGAGGTTCCCTTTTCAATAGGGAAATATGAAGATGTAGTTCTTTGTGATGTGGTTCACATGGAGACCAGCCATATACGTTTGGGTCGTCCATGGAACATGGATAAGAGGACCATTCATGATGGATTCTCAAACAAATACACTTTTTTTCACCAAAACCGAAAGATGGTGTTACGTCCCTTATCTCCTGCACAAGTGATTGAGGA
>NW_017721179.1:0-19591 GCF_001865875.1 Lupinus angustifolius | reverse complement strand
TACGTCCCTTATCTCCTACACAAGTGATTGAGGATTAGAAGACTTTGAAGAAAAAAATTGACGAGGAGAGAAAGGAAAAATTGTGCAAAATTGAGAGTGAAAAGAAAAGTAAGGAGAAAAGAGTCATTGGAAGAAAGAGGAAGATTTGTGAAGAGGAGAGAAATTTCCCTACAAAAAAAAAGTAAAGTTGGGAATGTGCTGGGTCCAAAACAACCTCTACCCCCACTCCAAGGTAGAAATTTTTTGTTCACCACTAACAACTCCCTGCCTGGTTTTGTTCAAAATTTTTTGCAAGACATTGGGGTAATCTTTCTCAAAGAAGAAGCACTTGATCATCCAGCCTTATGGGAGGCTGACTTTTACATTGGTCAAGTTGTTCCTATAGATCTGATGAGAACACGCCATGAAGATTGAACTCTTACATTATTTTTTAAAGATGCACGTTTTTTATCAACAAAGATCATGGGTGTTTGGCTTATTGCTAGATTATTGATCAAGGTTATAACCAATTATGAATATGTGGAGAGTTGGTTACAACAATTCAAAAATGTGGTCTTTGATCCAAGAGGTGATGGTATGTCAAATTTGAGGACAAATTCTTTTCAAGAAGGAGGGTATGATGTAAATCAAGGGGGGCGACCTATGATTTATGGAGGCCATGTTCTTGCGAAGAATTCATAGCATAGTTTGGTTTATTTTATTTGCATTTTTATTAATAAATGAGAATTTAATTCTCATGTAGTCTTAGGATTTATGTTTATTTTTCATTCAAGTATTTTAGTATTTAATTTGATGTATTTTCGGAATTGGGAAATTATTTATTTCCTTGTAATTTGGCATAGTAGTGGCTAAGTGGTGTAGCATAAACAATGTGACATGAAAATAGGAACAATGTAACAATTTCAGAACCAACTTGTGGTTATACTTAAGGGATGAAGAGAAGATGATCAAGTCCACTCAAGCAAGGAAAATCTATGATTAATTCGGTCAGATTAATTACAGGAATTTTCAAGGCTAATTCAAATTCAAATCGTCAACAACTCAATCCAACCGAAATTGATCAAATCAAATTAGATTAGGCTTGTTAGGATTATGTTTGTTAGGATTTTATCTTCAAATTTCAATTTGTTAAATTAGATCTTATTTTTATCTTTTCAGCAAGGCAAATCTGCCTATTTATAATTTTGTTTATTCATTAATAAAAAAAAAGTTGAATTTGGAGTAAATTTGAATTGTTTTAGTTGAGAGCACTTCTCCTAAAAACCTTAAGTTGGCCGTGGCCACCATTAACAAGTTCTTATCAAGCTTCCTTGCTTGTGGCGAACCTCATAGCTTAACAAGCTTCCATGCTTGTGGCACTTCCCCTTCCTAGTCTTTTCCATTTCCCTCACCAAAATAACCCCAAATTCCCACAATTCACCAAAAACGAATTACACTTTAAAAAGCTCAAGACTTCAAGCTAAAATGATCATAATTTTAAGGCATCCCCCTAGAGGTTGTCATCAACTCTCCTCCATAGTCGCTTTGCACAGCCTTAACAGTGAGTTGGAATTGAGTATGAACATAGGTCAAGAAATACTAAAATAGAGAGAGTGTTTCAGATTTTTGTTTAAGCAGGAAAATTCATGTGTGCCTTATATGAGCATCCACAACAAAGAGGTAGTACCTGAATCCTATTTCGGAATGAACAGGTGCACGACCCCATAGGTCAACATAGACTAAATCAAAGGGAGTTTCATATACATTAGAAGAACTTGGAGAATGAAGTCTATGAGATTTGCCAACATAGAATGAAGAACAGAAATCAGACACAGTTTTATTATTGTGTGTGATTTTACAGTTTGCTAGAACATTTTTAACAATAGACTCATGGGGATGACCCAACCTAAGATGCCAAAGCAAAAATACTGAAGTATGAGAACTAAGGTGATTACACATAGTAGAACTAGGTTTATTACATGGTGATGAGTCAAACTTATTACAAGCACCAGAAATAGACCTATGAAGACTAGTAGGATTCCAATCTGTAGAAGCAACTGCACAAGATGACACAAAAGTGGGAAGAACACCTTGGAAAACATAGAGTCCTTTCTTGGTGAGAAAACCTTTGAGTAAAATTTCATTAGAACCCTGTGATTTCACATAGAAAACATTAGGATGAAATTCGAAGTAACAACAATTATCAATTGCAAACTGTGAGACACTTAAGAGGTTTTTGGTGATGGAAGGTACAAGAAGAAGATTTTTCAATTTGAAAGCATACTGAGAATTAGAAATGGAAGAGAAATAAGAGTTTCCAACAGATTGTATAGGGATACCCGTTCCATTACCCATGTAGATTTGATCATGAGAGAACACCTCAGTTGGTTCATGTACCAAATCTGGATCAGCAGTCAAGTGGTTGGTGGCCCTAGAGTCAAGGTACCATGTTACTTTCTTGGTGTCCATCGCAGAAGACTTTGGGTTGTGAGGAGATGATGTCGTCATTGCATAATGAGGAAATGTATGTTTTGTGGAATGATTTGGGCCAGGCCCAAGTAGAGAATTGTCATGTATTGGATAAAATGAAGGCCCATGATTATAGTAGTGAGAAGGTCCTGAATAGAGGTCTTTGTTAAATTCAGGAAGGAAATGGGCTGGATAATGAGAATAAGGCCCATCAAGGTTGAGAAATTGAGGTGATTGCTGACGTGGTGCAAGATAGGAGAGAGGTGAGTAAGTAACACCAAAATTCAGAGGGGCATAGTAGCAGGTGTTGACTTCATGACCCGATCTATTGCAATACACATAAAACAACAAGGATAATCGTCCAGAACTTCTTCCTCTATAGCCATTAAAACCTCCATAGCCACTAGTAAACCCTGGATTTTGCGATTAAGGTCTTGGAGGAAAGTAATTCGAAGGATATTACGATAGTGGCATATTCTGGCGAGAGAATGAATTAATCGGTTTGGAAGAAGGAGGTGAAGTAGAGTGAACAACAACGTTAGCGGAGAGAGCATCAGATAGAGCTTTACCTTTATTCTTCTCAAGACGAGACTCGAATGTGAGTAGAAATGATTCAAGGTTGTGAATAGAAGGAAGGTCCAATTGATTTTCTACCAAGGTGATAACTGGCTGGTACTCCTCATTAAGTCTATCAAGAATGTAATCAATATGTTCCGCAGTTGAAATCGGAGTACATATGTATATTAGAGAATCCACAAGTCCCTTGATTGTTGTAAAATATTCAGAAATAGAACTTGAACCCTGCGAAATTGAGCGAAGTTGAGAGCGTAACTGACGACTTCAGGCTTTTGTCTGAGAGTTGCAATTGGAATCGAGTTCCTCCCAGAGTTGCCGTGAGTGTCTACACCCAACTACACATGGCTGAAGTGCTTCAGGCAGAGAATTTAGGATCCACGAAAACCGTTTGATCCAGTTCTTCCCATCGAAGGTACGCTGGATTGATACAATTGATCAATCGATCATCCTCCATGAGAAAACGATGGGGAATCTCTGTGCCTAAGACGAATTTGTTCGCTCTGTTGGAAGTTAGGGTTGCAAGCATGAAATGGCGCCACACCAAATAGTTCTTCTCCATCAGTTTTACAAAAGGAAGAGGAAGAACAAGGGGAGAAGAAACAGCTTGTAACGACGAAGCAGCGGAGGGAGAAAGTGTGGTGAAGAGTGCATGGTTCCAGTGTTGGTTTGTGTGGCAGCCATGGCGAGATGATACCATATAAGAAAGAACGAAGAAGAAGGATCTATATATTTAGAGAGAAAGAGAGAAAAGTAATTCTATTGTTTTCAAATTGTTATTTTACAATAAGGATCAGGATCCATAATATAGAGAAGATACAATTCATGTGGGCCTTACAACCTACTAACAAACTCTAACTAAAGCCCAACAGATTCAACCACACAAGGAGGGAAGCACATGCATTATTAACTAATGCATACTTCTAGTAAAGATTGATAAATTCAAAGACTTGAGAAAGTAGATTGGAATTCAAAGCTTGAACCAATGATAGTTTCTGAATATGTTAGGATTTTATTGTTTGATTGTAATTTTGAATCATGGGGAAATGTTAAGTTGTGATTCAAAAATCTATTAAGTTGGTTAAGGCTTACTATAAATAGCTTGTAATTCATTTTCATTTGTATAAGAATCATACTCAATAGAAACTCATTCAATACACACATACATTCACTTTTCTTTGGCTGCAAGTTACTCTTTATTACTTTCTTTTTCTGTTTTCTCATGCTCCTTTCATTCACTTATTCCATCCATTCATTTTGTTTCCTTTCTGTCTCAAATCTTTCTTTCTTTGTTCCAACAACTTCCACACACATCCATAAATACAAAGGAAAAAGATTATTGTCTGAGTTTGTAAATATCAATAGTTCAACAACTCGATCAATAGTTGCCTCAGAGATCATTTCTGAAGAAAAAACAGCACCAGGAGAAAGCCCTTGAGATGAACGCCTGTAGCAAGGAGCTAGTAAAGCACAAGTCACCACCAATCAGGTGACGGTGTAGTGCGGATAGCATGCCTTATACACTGTAAAACTCTCTCCCAATCCAAACTTCCCATTTGGATAGTCAAAAGGTCAATAACTCGATTTTTGTGAGCGACATTTATTGGAAGAGACAGCCACCCACCCGAAAGAAATTAATTCCTTACCCAAAAAGGGTAAGCAGATACCCTTAGTTGATTGGACAAAATTTTTTTGCAAAGTATATGAACATGTTTAATAATGTACAAACTGTGTATAATTTTTTTGATATTACACTCATAAATAAATATAAGGTGACAAAAATGTACAGAAATTTTTATATTCAAATATTGAGCAGTGTTAATAAATTTTTATATTTAAAAATGTATATTTTAAGAATTTGTGTATCAACGAGACGTTAATCTAATAGTGTGAGATTAAATCTTTAGAAAGATTAAATGTTCAATTCTTGAAAGCGACGTAGGGACAGTCAACACCCTGAAAGAAATCAGTTTCTTATCATAGGGTGAAGGGTTATGGTATAAAAAAAATAAGAACTTTTGTGTGTGCATATGAGCTGGCTAAATATCTCTATGTTGAATGATAATATAACTTGATATATAGAAAACAAGTTTTTATTGAATGATTTCAAAGTAGATAAACCTTCACTTTTTTTTATTTATAAGAGAGAAGCTTACTTTAAAGAAAAGTTTTCCATGCGCAAAAATTAAGCATTTTAATGAAACAATCAGCTAATGACGTATTTATTATTGTTAAAATGTGATATGCGAAGTATTACTTTTATTGAAATCTTTGACGTGCATTTATAGTATACAATATACATTACTAATAAGGCAATTTAATGTTGTAAAGTCTAATAAGGCGTTGATTTAATGTGATTTAATATTAGTGTATTTATAACATTTGTACCAACAAGACATTAGTCTAATATTCTAGGGTCTCGTTAGATCCCTATATGTGTCATCACTTAAAGATCATATACAGAGAAATTGAAAAAAAAAAAAAGATTTGTGGCAGGAAGATTGGAGATGATTTAGTTTGGTGCAAGGAAGACACTCATTTAAGCTAAGAGTGAGAGTGAATGCATGCAATTATTTCTTCAAATCATATTAACAATGAACACAAACTGAAAGACTATTTAATTACCAAGAATCTATATGTTACATCTGTCATAACCAGAGAACCATGATTGTTCAACTAATTTTCCAAGCTCATTGTCCTCTACATTACAAAAAGGTTCAATTTGATCATTAATACCATGTGGCATGTTGGTGTCATCATAAGTTGGTTGCATTGTTTCCTTAGGCACACATGTTTCTGTAAGGAGCTCATTTAGTGTGCTTATCTCCTTCTCATGTTTGGTCTTCAATTTGTCAATTTGTTTATAGGCCTTTGCAGCTTCCTGCTCTGCATCCATTGCACGCTTCTGCAAAATTAAATCATAGAGTCAGGCTCGAATAATGAACTGTTCTTTCAAACACTAACATGAATTAAACACGGAAACCATTTTATATAACATGAATAACAAATGAAATTGGTCTCTCTAGCAAGGGACGAAACCCAACAGCTTCTAGAAATTTGAAAATAGTATAAAGGGCAACCTTCTGTTATAACATATTGAAGTAACCTTTTCCTAAGCCAACCAAACTTATTGCCCAAGTAGGTATTGCATACTAAGTTGCTGACTGGAACCAACATATTTGTTCTATTATATATGTAAATTTGCTTAATTGCACAAGACATGGTATGAAGCTTCAATGACTAAGTGTCCTAGAGTTCAATCCTTGCCACCTCCATTTTACTAAATAAGAAAACTAAATTTTCAACAATAGGTATGGTAACACTGACTTCCTGCCCCTCCACCCAATAGCTAAAGCTTTTGGTAGAAGATTAATGTGATTTAAGAATATGCACTGATTCTTTACGTTCGCTCAATTGATAAACATTGAAAATACATTTTGATTATTTACTCACCTGTGCAGTAATAACACCTTCTTCTGCTTCTTTAAGCCTCACAAGCAGTTCACCTGCAGCTTGCACTGCTTCAGCAGTATCCTGCAATTGAGACCGAAGCCCTCTATTTTCATCCCTTAGGATTCGTCTTTCCTTTTCTCTCTCTGCTTTTAATGCAGAAATTTCTGTTGCAAGGGCATTTATGAACTTCGACTCTGCACCTCTTACTCCTGCCCTGGAAGCTGCTTTCTTGATATTATCCCCAATTCCATCATTGATCCTTCTATGCCTTTCAAGCAATTGGATATGTTTCTCTTCCAAATCTGCGAACTGTTCTAAAAGCCGTGCATGGCCTTGCATAGCCTTCTGCATTGCTTCATTCAGTTCCTCATTACACTTCCTCTCAGCATCTAGTTCTTGCTTCCTTTTTTCAGCCAGTGACCTGTTAGCTTCAAGTTCAGCTCTCAGTTTTTCAGAAAGAGAAATCCATCTACTTTCTGCCTCACTGCATTGATTTCTTTCCTGTTCAATTTTTAGTTTGGCACTGTCCTCACTTGATTCTGGGTTTGCATTTGCCTCCATGCTAGCCTCTGTTAAACCCGAAAAGGCAGCAAGGTTTGTTGCCAAAGTGGGTTCAGATGAACAAGTCAATTCCAGATGCGGATACTGTTCTATTGTTGGTTTGGATGGAGAGTCTACATAACATTGAAGCTGGTTCCTTAAACTTTGTATCTCTTCCATCAACACCTCCCTCTCCCCCAACTTGAAAAAATTCTGATATTCTTGTAGTTTATCTTGTAATCTTTTAAACTCTATCTTCATTTCCAAAACATCTGGATGATGCTCAAACTTTTCCTTTAAAAGCTGTTGAATGTTGATAGCATGCATGTATAAGTAACATAAGCATAAAATATAGTGATCATAAAAAAGGAAACATTATAAGAACTTATTTCTACATTGTGTTCATGTGTGAGGGACACCAACTCTTCATCCAAGAACTCCTCAGTGGGTAAAACACCATCAATAAGACTCTCAAGATGACAAAATTTATCATCCCTTTTCTGTGCTATTATGGCATTGCATTCCCTCTCATGTTTGTACTGTTGCACCTGCAAAATGATTGAAAATTGTCTCAACAACAGATAAGGAAACATTGGCCACATACGGTTTTTAATAAACCAAACAGAAACTTACCAAACGATTGAGCAGCATTATCTCATAAGTCTGCTTCGCACAAAACTCTTCGAGTGCCATTTCTCTCCTTATAGATCCTGCCAAAACCTTCTCTACTGCCTGTATCACAAAGAAAAATAAACGATAACTAATAAATAATAGGGTGAAATCAAGCTACACCAGAAAATGCAGCTAACATTCTTTTACTCACCTTGAGAACTTGCTTCTTTAGCTTAACAGAAGATCCAGGGCAATCGACAGGTAGCTGCTGCATGATGGAACTATTGACCATCTCATTAATATCAAGCTGCTTTCTGCTTTTACATTTATTACAGGTAAACATAACAGAATCTTCTTCTGTGGCATTACCGTCAAGAAATGTCTGCACTCCCACGTCAACTTTCTCAACTGGAAAAACTAGCCCGGGTTCGCTAGGTCTCAATGAGAGCCTCAATGAGGATTTCCTCAAAACTGCACTACGATGGTGGCTATCAATAATTTCAAGACCATGGCGGATGCTTGCTGCTAAGTTTTCACTTTTAGTAACGAAATTTGGAGTGGTCTGACTAGGAAAATTAGTAGACAAAATTTTCTGATCAACAGTTTTTGTGCTTAAACTTAAATCACTTTCACCATGAAGATTATTCACTGAAGGAGACAGTCTTGATGAGGTCCTCGGACTTTTCCTGCTGCTGCTGATTGTTGGAGAAACACTAGGAGTTGGGCACTTAAGGATGGGGTCTGAATCACATCGAACAAGGGAGACACAATCCATTGCAGCAACAGGAGAATCAATGGGTGCATCGGGTGCTAAAAAACCAGAAGAACCTCCATTTGAATTGCAGAAAACTACAGCATGACCCTCAACACCTTCCTCGTCAATCTCCATCTCCTCATCACCATCATCATCAACTCGAGGTAATGTTGACGGGCGATTGAGGCTAGACTGCAATAAATTCAAACTTCTTTGGATCCAAGCTGCTGAATGACCTCCATTTCCATTGCTTGGGTTGTAACCATTAGCTTTAACTTGATGCAGCTCATCCTGTTAATTTTTAAACTGCTAAGTTATTCAAACCAAATTTCATATACTGGCAAAAAACAGATTGAGCACGGTGAAAGAGAATATACTCTGAGTTGGCGTATCACTTCTCGCAAGTGGTTCACATCATTGTGTATAGTTTCATTTACAACTGCTTTATTCTTGATAGCTTTGGCACGTTGTGCAAATCTCAATGTACTAAAAGTTTCACTCCTACAGCTGCAGAACCAGGTCATGTCAAAAATCCAGAAAACATTAAGAGCAAGTAAAAAGACCGTCAAATCACCAGTGATTTACATCTACCTTTGTGCTGGGGAAATGGCACAAACCATTGCTAATTTTGCATTTCCTCCAAGAGACTCCTGCAATAAAAATGTCAACCTAGAATCTCTATATGGTATATGCCGCTGCTTTCCTGTCTGAGAAACTTCAGCAAGAATGTTTATCAAATTCCTGCAGTCCAGTTAACCTCTGTTAGTACTTGAATGGTGGAAAAGAGACTGTGGGTGATGGCAGTTGGCTTAAAAAGTGACAAAACGTTAAGAAGCTGTAATTTTAAGATTTGAACTGTATTCAAGTAATTGCTCAAAGAAAATTATGTACCATGCCAACAACTCAGTTAGGTTATAAAAAATTCCTGCATGAGGAAATTATTGGCGTAATATGATAGAATAATGTGAAACCTGTATTGAACAATCATCTGATGATTTCTAGGAATACGTGTTTAGTAATTTTCATGAAAAACCTTTATATGATGCACAATATATGACCAATATTTTAGTAATTATTTTCTCATTTGCTATCTCAGTTTTTCGCAAATGATTATCGTTAAAGCTGAAACCATCTTTGAGAAACAACAACCAAGCATTTATCAAGTGATGCCATAATACCTATCATAAATCATGTTCATTGACAAAGCATTAATCTCTAAATCTTTCCTTCACAACTATCCACTGTTTGTGATTGTATTTCAATTACGACATGTAATATCAATGTGATGCAAACACATTAAACATACCCAAGCTGTGAAAGTGATCTATTAATATTTCCAGCTTCCTTCAGACGATCCCCCGCTGCACCTGTTAGTTTCTGCCGTTCTGACCCAGCTAGATCAACAAGATTGATGTTACTTGTTTTAAATCTGCTTATGCCATCTGAGGTGCTCTGCAAAGGGTGAACATGAATTACTTTAATACCCTCTTCTATTTACAGTTCAGTTTTCAGGTAGCAAAATATCATCCCAACAGAGTTCTTTTGAAAATAGAAGAGAAGAACAAAAGTTCATGACTGCTAAGATTTCATATTTCACTAAAGCAAATCCTTTCATAAAATTTAGTAGTATTATGAAAAGTTATATTACTATACAATCTCCAAGACATAGAGGCGAGTGCATCACCTTGTAACAAGATTCAACAACACAGGTAAAGACAGTATGTGAGCGGGAACTCTCAGAATTTATACTAGTTGCACCTACTCTCCTGTTTGACAATCCCTGCATAATAAAAGTCACACGAAAGTGAAAATGTATAAAAGAGAAATGGACAACAATTACAGTAAGGGCTTACCATGACAGTAATGAAACGTTGATCCAAAAAAGTATATAAATAAATAAATAAATAAATAGAAAACAATTAAAGCAATGTCAAATGCCAAAAAATGCCATTCTTTAGGCTGGCAGCAATGAAGCATTTCATTACTTTTAAAAAAAAATTGGATAAATAAATAATTTTGACTAGAAAGAAGAGACAAGAACAGGAGAAGAAAATAACACATCCTCACAAAGAGAAAAGAGAAACAACTATGCTAGGAGGTATAGAGTGTTGCAGCAACACATGTTAATCCCTCTGCAAATCTATCAGAGTTTCTCTTAATTAATAAATCAACTAAACATTATGATTTATGCCTTAATAGACATTTCTGAGTTAATAACTTTTGTATGACCCACTCTGCTCATAATGAATCCCTTAACATTTCATACAAAATTACTTCATTATAAAGAAAGCAATTAAGTCATAATTCAGTATGTCAATTTCAAAGGTGACAGTTTATCAAAATATGGGTATTCATTCAAGTGAGAGATGTACTTAATATGAGCCTTAAATGTTCCTTTTTATAGTTCTATTGTATTTGAGAGAAAGAAAGTTAAGAACATAGCATCAAAGGTATAAATCATCAAACCAATTATTTTCAGTGATAAAAAGTGGACACTTGACAATTGTCACTCTAAATGTTAGAAAACAACACACTTGGTTTTCATCATTCGTTGTTGCAAACTTCACTAGAATGGCTATGGTACTTGAAGAATGCAGCTAATAAAAGCACTTATTATCTAACGCGACTTCTATGTGATAGATATATATCTTTCAGTTGCTTTTCTTACCGTCTTTTTCAGAGGGAAGAAATGAATACAAATTAGACGTCGGTAAGCAACTACTCTCTATAGAATGAATGAATTGAAAAATAGGAACAGTGGTAGAAGAGAGAAGCAGCTACTCTCTATGATACTTGATGAAATTAAATCCCAATTGAATTACTACCTAAACCACAGAAATATAACATATATGCATCCTCACAATGACAATGTGGTAATCATTTTCTCATGCATACAAAGTTACTGATATGAAGGAGTGGCAAACTGGCAATGTCACTCGATCAGTTTCAGGAAGCAATGAAAATAAAAAGCATCCTACCGGATCAACATTGTATTACTTATTTGTGTTATAACTAAACAAAACGAAAATAAGCATTTCAAAGGAATTCTGATAGAAATTTTTTTTGAGATTCTTTACTCTCCAGATATTTATGAGGCAAAAATTATTTAAATGCATGACACAAAGTCATTTAATTTGTCAATAGCAAATTAACATGTTCAGTTATCTTCATTCAGAGCATCAAATGTTAACCTGCAAGTCTGCAACATGACAGCAGTCTATGGCAAATACCAGAAAAGCTAATCACATTGCTAGTTAGATATTGAACCTTAGCAGGACACTCAAAATGAACCATAAAAGAAATAAACATTCATATTAATACAATTCCTTGGATAAAAGAAGCATGATGAAGCACACCTTTATTAGAAGCCAAAGCACATCCTTCATTGTGCATACATGCTCCTCTGTAAGATTTTCAACATAGACACCAGATTTAACATCTTCTCTAATCTGATTAAAGTGTTAGTGTTAGATCAGTTAAATTATTAAACATGAAATAGGAGAAACGATAATAGTTGGGATTTTACTGGTAGGTTTCTCTGATTAGGATCTAGCAGATCTGTTATTTGCTCATTGTATATCTGGAAGAAGAAAAAGAAAAGGTGTCAAAAGGAATAAATAACAAGCAGGACAACAACATGGGAAAGGAACTATTGTCAATCAGTTCAACCTCAAGAAATGAACAGTGGCACTGATACTTGAGCTGCTTGTCTGAATGATTGGTTTGCTCCTGTGCAGGAAATGCAACAACAAACATCACGAGAAAACTCATATAATCATCAAAATGATTTAATCAGAAACAGAACTTAATGCTTACTTCATCTATGCGGGTAAAGAGTCGCTCAAAAACACGGGGTGCAAGACCTTGTTGATCATTTGATAAATTGTCTTCGGACAATGCATTGGCAGGCCCCCACATGGTATAAGTCTTTCCACTTCCTGTCTATAAATTTTGCAAATCAACACAATTAGTTAATAAAAAAATAACAAGAGCAACTTAATGTGGAAAAACCGAAACAGAGAAAATGGGAAGACACCTGCCCATATGCGAACACCGAACTGTTGAATCCAGCCAAGCAATTCTCTACAAGCGGCGCCCCAACAAGCTCAAAAATATCTAGCTGCAAAATAATGCAATGAACAGCATTAACAACATGAGAATAAAAAATGTGATGGAATAAATAATCAGTTCAGGAGCAATGCCTAGGACACTTTATTCAATACTTTACTGTGTCTCACATGATCTCCACCGAATAATAAAAAGAGTCTGCTGCTAGCATTTTCCATCAATCCAATATTATTAGTAAATTACTTGAGATTTAGCTTAATTACACTCACAATCACAACTCTTCATGTTTAAAAAATTACACTGACCTCCCCTTATATTTCAAATGTAATGTAATGTAATCTACACATATTATTATAAATAAAAAAATGGCAGGCTAGTGCACGAGGCTCCCACTTAGTGGGGTTTGGGGAGGGTAGATGTATGCAGCCAAAATCGGAGAGGCTGTTTCCGAGATTTGAACTTGTAACCTCATGGTCACTAAGCAGTAATGTTGCCTCAAGCTCACCCTCTAATTTACTCATATTATTATATATAAGAAAATCATCATGCCTGTGTAGCATTGGTGTCAGCAACAGAGTCGAAAGTGAAACTGTGATCATTTATGGACAACGAATCACTTGAAGTCTTGTGAACTATACAATCACCTTCATCTTTGTCCAAGCACAATGGCCTCATTCTCACAACAACCTACAAAGCATTTAAAACAAAAACACCATTTCTTCAATAAAATTATCAAACTCTAAAGGTCTTCTAGTGAGTTGGTTTTTAGAGGGAAACATAAAACTCGACTACCTGAGAGTCATCTAATGAGTATATTTCATGGCTCTGAAACATTTCGTTTCTATCTACTGCCCTAAATTAACCAACTCGCAAACAGATCCTAATTGTCGTATCGGGGTAAAAATGACAAAAATGGATACCTTGACGCCAGAATCGGAGGGTACGCCAGGGAGCGCATTGTCGTTATCAAGGGCAAGCTTTCGTTTGAGAGGATTAGAAGAGGGAGGTCTTGGTGGCAAGGGGCTCTTCAACTTAAGATTATGGTACTCAGACGAAGGAGAATGAGGAGGATGATTCTCCTTCAAGAGTTGTCTGTGATGTTTCCGTGAGGATCGAGGTTTAGAGTTTGATGTAGAAGAAAGATCTAGAAGAGGAGTTTCACGCAAGATTGGGGTTTTTGGGAGCATGAAGTGCTTCATTGCATTTGCAGAAGATTCGAATCGATTGAGTGTAGAGGGAGAAATAGAGAATGTAAGGATTGGGATTGAGAAGAGGGAATCAGGGAAGGGTAATGTAGCCGTTGGAGAATGAGAGGGAGATATGAGAAAAGGAAGCACTTTTTGAATTTGTGTTGGATCTCGATTTCTTAATTTGGAGTTTTTGGAATTTGGAGTATAAAAACGAACTTTATTTGATTCTGCCGGCAAATTAATGGATACAGAATTGAAAGAAATTTAAATGTTTAACTGCATATTTCATATAGGTAGTAAGAAAAATTTATATACACTAACTATATAAATGTTTTATATATTATTAGTCTATTATTTATTATTAATAATTATTAACTCTTTAAAAAATACAAATGAATAATATATTGATTACATATAAATTTTATATTCACAATACATATATATTATACTTGATAAATAATTATTTCGTTTTAGATAATCAATTAAATTAATTGTGTTTTGACCTATCACGATGTTTTGTCACATGGGAGTGAAAGATAAAGTGGGATAACAGATTTAATGCCAAAAAATTGGAGGTCTTTTTTACAATTGAAACAAAAAACTAAACTAAAGAACAAAGATAGTTTCTTATGTGAAGTCAAGGTGAAAATAGTGGTTTTGGTTTATTTAAAAGTATAAGCAGTCGGGTGAAAAAAGAATAATTTGATTTTAATTTTTTAAAGTTCATTACTCAAATTTGTTAAAGTCAGTACTATCCACATCATTAAATTTGTTAAAGTCACTAGTATAAGTAATAGGTTACTTAATTGATAACCTTTTTAAAAATATTAATTTAGAAGTGAGATATTAAAAAGTACCTCTTGATCCAAATATAAAATAAATGTCAATAAAAATGTGAGTCACTTGTGACGCCTAATTGGTAAACTTATTAAGAATGGTATGTGTTTTTTTGTGTGTTGAAGAAGGATTAGTAAAAATCTGAGTTGTCTTGCTTAATTCATGCAATAACATTGTACGAGTTAAAGAAGTTATTATCCACCGGACATGCCACCACCATATGAGTAGGAGGACTGTTCTAAAACAGTGTATCACTTTATGTACTACAATATGTGATTGGTTAAAAATATTTGATTTATTAAAATTTTAATTTTAATATATTTTTTCAATTAATCACAATCAATAGTACATAAATAAAGTGACATTACATATGGGAGAGCAAAGGTACTACCCATAAGAGTGGCCTCTGTTTAATGCTTCTACTAGTTGAGGTCTAAAGGTTTATACATGTATCACGGTTCATTTTCTTAACTTGGACACAAATGAACCATTTTTATCACATTGTGCGAGAAGGAGGATAGAGATCATATATCCCAAATGGTATCCCACTTCATATTTCAAATTAATTAGAGTGTTCTATTTTATTACTTTTTACTTTTAATTTTTTTTATCCACGTGTCAATATATGATTAGCTTAGGATAGAGAATGAGATACTGTTATAGATATCTGATCCCCAAATGAAAAAGAGAGAGTGGAGATTCAAGTTAGATGTCAGGAACACAGATTACATGTCCCAAAAAATGTTGTCTTTTTCAGTTCTTTTCAATCAAAATACACCAAGTAATAGAATTATTCATTTATAATTTTTCTATTTAATTAAATAATATATTTTAATTGATCTGATACACCAATTAGAACACAAATGAAGACCAAGGATCCAGTTAGAGGTGATACCATGATCAGAAATCGCGCTTAGCGGGGGACATGATAGTTCTTGTTCACATGAGAGTAGATGGTGATCACGTGTTGTTTAGACACTCTCTGTCGCTACAATTCACTTTATGGTCTTTAATATTGAATATACATCAAACCTTTAAGACGTTTTCCCTTTATGGTATGACATTTTCTCAAACCCAACCACGCTATTGAATATACATCTAATCAAGGTCATATACTAAAAAAGGTATATACCTTTTCTTAATATGCAAAATAATTTAATAATTTTGCTAAAGGATGTAGTGAAGGATATTCAATAACCTTATGGACAAATTTCTATTTATTTGAAATAAATAGTTTTTCAATTACACTCTTAATACTTATATCTACTTTAATAGTAAAAGTAATAATTAGTGAATTAATATTAATGAGGATTAATATAGAGATAAAATATAAATATAAAAATAAATTAAATTATATATGAACTAGTCATATTAATTATTGTTATGTCCTAATAACAAATAATTGAGAAGATAGAGAGTTATCGTCTTTTGGGTTTATTAATGTTTACCCTTCATGTCATTCTTAAAGGATCTTGTAAGATAACTAAGTAGAGATGACAAAATGTGCATTTTCTATGATCTCACCTACATTTCCAACAAAAATGCGGATATGCCATCTTTTTTTCCATTAAGTTTGGCGTTATCTAATGACATTCCAATGGGGCTATGTAGGTGACCTACAAGAATAACGTCAACTGGTCCAAGCAATGCAAACATCCAAGCAAACCAAAATATGGTCTTTATGCATAACAAAGATATGTTTTTCCTAATCTCTGATACAACAGATCTTTGTTCATTGGTGCGTGACTCATTGTCTTGGACTTAGTTGTCGGGTCTTCTAATTTGACATTTACATACCAAATCCCTCTAATTACCATAGAAGTAGAGAACCACCATCCATTGTGCTCTACTATGTGAGTGAGAAACATCAAGAAATTATAATTGAGAAGCATAATTGTAACGCTAGACGACACATGCACTGAGTACAACACAAGTCCAACATTTCACTCGGGGTTCACGGGTCGCCGAGTGGCCCATTAAACCATTTTAAAATGGGTATGGCATGTAGACTTGTTCATTAAGAGAAAATGGAAATGTGCACACCCTCTTAGATTTTGCAGGCTTCTTGCAAGCACCAACTAGACTTATTAAAGCTAGTGTGAAATGAAAAAACTTTATGTTCCACATAAGAAGGTGAAAATAAATCAAAAGTGCTTATAAGCCTTAAAGTGCCTTCTAAGAGTGTGCCACAAGGGATACATGGGTTTTGTGGTAGGAGAGGACAAAAACAATATAAACTACCAAACACGCACACACACCACCACCTCCTCCACCATCGTTGGTCTGGCCGGTTCGGTTCGAGCTTGGGCCTAACAAAAATTTACATTTTTGGGGTACATATTGACCAAGTCAACCCAGTCGTTGCCAAGATTTTTAAGGAATGAGAAGAGGGATCTAGTCAATTTTACCATTGCTCCCATTTTGGTCATGGGATCAATTTGGTTATTAAAGATGAGATATATTTTTAGGTCGTCAGATCAATTTGGCCATTGGGGCTCTCCACCTATAAATAAAGACATGTCTCATTTAGAAAAAAAACACACAAGTTAAGACACATTTCCTCAACTTTTCTTTTCTCCCTATCTGCTCAAGCATTTTTGGCTCTTTTCTTCACTTTTCTTTCTATAGTGCTAAAATTGACACAATAGTCATATTATGTGAGAAATTCGATAAATGGCACTGGTATCCATATTGTGGGAAATTCGGAAATTCGTGAATTGACATTGGTAGCCATGCTATTGATATTTCAAGAATTAGAGTTGTTAGCCATATTGTATTCGAGATCAGTTCTTATAATATAATAAGAATACGAAACAGAGGATTCAGTTTTTTATCTTGGGGACAATGTGGTTGATAGTTTGGTTGCACATTTTGGGCAGTATTATGAAATATCTGAAATAGAGGGTCTTGGTCATGACTCAACCAATAATAAGTCTTCGGTGCCATAATTAATTGTTGCAAGTCGTTAACAACAATTTTAAGATGTTTCCTTCTGCAATGACATCCATAGATAATATTACTGACTCAAATAATTTTGACCTTCATAAACCATTGCGGTTTGATAGAAAAAATTTCAAACGTTGACAACATAATATGAAATTCTTTTCACCATGAGAGAAATTGCTCATATTCTGAATACTGACGTCCCAGTGGTGTCGAAAAAAACTAAGAAAAATGAAAAGGATAAACTAGATATAAAAATAACTCTCTAGAATAAAAATGATTACTTATTTAATAAATTTCATATTGAGTGGACTATCTGATGATCTTTACGATTATTACAGTTCATATAATTCTTCCAAATTAAGTCGGTATGCGCTTGAAAAAAATATGATAACGAGGAAGATGAGACTAAAAAATATGTTGTTAGTCGCTACCTCAAGTAACAAATGACTGATGATAAGTCAGTAGAGTCTTAATATCACGAGATACAAAATATTGCTCATGAAATCATATATGAGGGTATGCATCTAGATGAGTAATTTCAAGTGGCTAACATTACTGACAAACTACCTCCTAACTGGAAGGAGTTCAAACATTATCAAGCATAAGACCAAAGAATTATCTTTGGTATCTCCAATCACTTATCTATGTATTAAGGAAGAGGCTGTAGACAAAATCAGAAAGATAAAGTGTTGAATGTTTCTAACAACAACACTAAGAAGAAATTTTCAAGTGCAGTTTTGAAGCTTGTTGCAATAGCTTTAAGAATCAAAATTCGATGGGAATAAGAACAAGAACACCAACCACAAGAAGACTTGAAACCCTCAAGAAGTCCAATATGCTAAACCATATTTTAAGATTGATTGTGGTGATATTTTTATTTGCTTCAAATATGGAAAGTCAGATCATTTTGCATGCAAGTGTGGGAATAAATTAACGAATGGTCTTCTCAAGCCAACATAATTGATGAGCCACTCGTGTCGATATTATTTGAGATTAATATGGTTGGAGATCGGATGGGTGGTGGATAGGCATTGGCACCACCTACCATGTCTTCTATAATCGTGTCATGTTCAAAACTTATACGAATGCTAATGACAAGAAAATGTTGTTGGGTGATTCCTACGCTACTGTTGTTGCTGGTATTGTGATGTGTAGCTGAAGTTTACATATGGAAAGACTTCGATTCCTAGAGATGTAGTGCACACTCGAGAGATGAGGAAGAATCTAGTTTGTGATTTTCTTATGAATAAGGTTGATTTTATGTAGACTATGAGGGTAGACTTGTATACTCTTACTATGAATGAGGTTTTCGTAGGGAAAGGGTATGCTACTGATGACATCTTTAAATTAAATCTTGATGTTAATATGAATAAAAAATTTCATCCACTTTACATGTTGTGTGATTCTAATATTTGGGATACTAGACTTTATCATATTAACAAATGTTCAATTTCAAACTTGAGTAACTTAGATTTAATTTCAAAGTTATCTCCAAATGATTTTGAAAATTTTGAATTTTGTAGTGAAGCTAAAATAAAAAAAATACATAAATCAATAGTGCGAGAATATGAGCATTTGGATTTGTTAAACTCTAACATATGACAATTAGATGGGATGTTAACCATAAATAGAAAAACTTTATTTTAACACCTTTATTGATGATTTCTCTAATTATACTTATGTATACTAGCGTGTTGACAGGCACTACCGTGCCTGCCAACCCACTTTCCCATTGTTCGCAATGTGTATTTTGTATGTTATAAATGTCAAATATAATATTTTGTACAAAATATTGCAATTTGTAGTTGAGTTTATTCGATTTGTGTAATTTTTAATTTTTTTAAATAGAACATTCAAATAATTGAGTGACTCACAATTATTTTTGTAGGTGAAGTTTATGATTAGAGCGAAGTCAGTGAAATAAATTTTATGAGGTTTAGAACGTAATGTGTAAGGTTGTCATGAAATGTTTTTCAACTACATAAAGCAAAAATTAAGTAATTATGTAATGTGTTGATAGACACTCTCATGTGTGTCAACCTGCATTCCTATTGCTTGATGCTTAAGTTTTCAATATTTACATGTTATAAACACTACTTGAATTCTTAAAGAAGAAAAAGTTGGATTATAATTTGTATTTGAAGAACTTATTCATATCACTACAATAAAA
>NW_017721178.1:0-536 GCF_001865875.1 Lupinus angustifolius | reverse complement strand
TGATTGCACAAATTAATTAATTACTTAGCGTGTTGGCAGACACTATCGTGTATGTGAACCCACATTTTCATTCCTTAGTACGAAGTTCTCAATACTTACATGTTATAAACACCACTTGAATTCTTAAAGAAGAAAAGTTTGATTTTAGTTTATATTTGAAGAACTTATTCATATCACTACAATAAAGTCACGCAATCATGTTGTGAACTTAAGAAAAGCAACGAAGTTCAGAATATAAAATTAGTAGCAAAGCAAATTCAATACAAAGATAAGACTGCTAACATGTATCATAATAATATTTTTCTCACTAATTCAAAATATTTCCATCTGCAAAGTCAAATCCTGTGATTTTGCCTGTCATTGATGTTGCATAAATCTCCTCTTGTTTCTAAATATATTTTTGTTCTTTAACTTGAGATTATAATCATCTATGGAAATGTGTCACATTTCTTCATCTCCTAATGATAAATACTAATAAACATATACCTATAAGAAGTTGCAACAATTGAATACGCTTAAGTTAAAACTAAACAATT
>NW_017721177.1:0-1815 GCF_001865875.1 Lupinus angustifolius | reverse complement strand
CATCTCATTGCATTATAATAAAATTTCTCTTTTAAGCTTGAATGTAATCACTTCTATGTAGAAGTGTAATGATAAAAATAAAATAACCTAGTTAATTATTTTCAACTTGCAACAATGCATATGAATGAAACAAATAACAAAGGAAGTAGTGTATTTTGTATTTTCTTTCTAATTACATTGACTATTATTATTATTAGGTAAATATACATTGACTTAGAAAAAATAATTGAGTCATCATTTAATATGTGATGTTGAACAGGTTATTGTATCAAACATCTTAATTGTTAGAAATGCTATCAAAACAAAAATTATACTCTTAAATGCTTGCATGATCTCATATTCATTGGAAAACAAAATATGTAAGCGGTGACTCCAGAAATGTATGAGGATAATATCTTGGTTATCACCTACGTACATAGTAATAAAATAAAAATTATGAAGAACACAATCCTTATTTAGATTATAAGCTAATGCAATGTAACTAAGGCAGATGAGTAACATGAAAGGTGAAGGAGATGTAAACACCAACAATACCAACATACATAATAACTCTAAAGGTTAAAATGATTCCACAAAATTTATTCCTACCCATCCTTCATGTTATTGACAAATTCTGTAGAACCTAAGCCAACATCCCCCCTAAACATGTCAAGATAGAAGGCTTAGGTTTTGGCATTTCTTCCTTTAAGTGGCTTATATTCTGCAGTATTCTACATTTTACCAATGCTGAAATTTTGGTTTTAGCTATTTGTATGTCCATGTTTTATGAAGCGTAAAGACATTATAAAACTAACAATTATTTTATGTTAGGATGCATGTTTCAACAATTACGAAACTAAAAATTATAAATTAAATTAAATTTCAGCAAACATAAAAATTTAAAGATATGTTAAAGAAAGCTTGACAATAACTTTCTTAATAAGATGCAAATCATAAACATGTTTGTTTTAGTGTATATTTGACATTTCATCAAACATAATGGAAGCAAAGTATGATAAACTTATAAATTTAAGGATATGTTAGAAAATGTTGACAATAACCCTCTCAAAAAATATAAAGCATAAACACAAACCATCTTAGTATCACTTTGGCATCTTTGAACAAAATGTAAGCGAAGAGAAAAATATGATAAGAGTGTGTAGGCATGAAATTAACAGAAGGTAAGCTAATTATAAACAAATGAGCGACAATATATTTGAATACAATACATAGTGTGTACCTCATATTTATTAATACATCTCAAAAAATTGTTGGAAGAGTGAATGACAAAAAATTGAATCAAAGGAACACATGTGACAATAGTTATGGATAATAAGGAGGCCAACTTCTAACCATGCCCTATTCTGTTAATGTCACCCACATTCTCTGCAAAATGAAATTGGGAGGAATGTACGTTAACAATATGTAAATTTAAAGTAAATATGAGGCATGCACTATGTAATAAGATTTAGAAAAGCTACAAAATTCAGAATAAAAAATAAGTGGCAAAACAAATATATACAAAGGAAAGAGTAATAAGATTTATTATAAAACATTTTCCACTAACTCAAAATTTTCTACCTGCCTATTGAAATCCCTAGGCATGCACTATGTAATAAGATTTAGAAAAGCTACAAAATTCAGAATAAAAAATATGTGGCAAAACAAATATATATAAAGGAAAGAGTAATAAGATTTATTATAACACATTTTCCACTAACTCAAAATTTTCTACCTGCCTATTGAAATCCATTGATTTTGTCACCCACTAATATTGCATAAATTATCTACATCTACTGAATATACTTTTACTTCTTTGCTATGAGATAATAATCA
>NW_017721176.1:0-4233 GCF_001865875.1 Lupinus angustifolius | reverse complement strand
TATAATATAAGATGATATGAAACAGTTTGGTGAAAAAAAGAAAAAAAAGTAAAAGAACATGGAAGTACTACATTCTATTTGAACTTTTCACAAACAGTAACCAATGGCCAAAGTACAACCGATAACCACACCAAAATGTGAAAAGAAAATATGCATACCTATTGTTGTTTCTACATGCAATGGGTGAAGTATTTCGTCGAACATCTTTTGTGCATAATGTTTTATAAACTACATCAAAATAAAATAGAAATTAAAGATAAGAAAGAGGAAACTAAGAGAAGAGGATGTATAATATCAAAGAATAATAGATTACTTCTCTTAACATATTCACCCTAAACGTACAATTATAACAAATGTTTCTCAAAATTAACCAGAGTTTAAACTGTAAATAATGAATTGAAATTGTTTTTAAAACTTATTGAGTATATGATAATATAAGAGAAAACGATAATATTGCAATTGTAGAATGAGGTATGAGGCACAACAACATGAGATAACCTGATAATGCAAATGTGGTCTCTGTTGTTATCTCACCATTTCCAGCGTTGAGTGCGATCAAAAACTCACTTCCCAACTCACCGCCCTCTACGCTGATCACAACCGCTGCATCAAAGACAGCATAGCACTTCTGGTGAAGGATCCACCATGCTCCGTTCATGACAACAATCACTTCATTAACATGATGGAGAAGTACTTTTCCAACCCTCATGGATTCAAAGTCCTCCAAGAGAGAACCCATTTGCATTATTAGGTTATTGAGTCTCTTTTTTTTATTTTATAAAGTTTCATTTTTTATCTGAGAGAAGAGAGAGTTGATTGTGGAGAATAGAAGAAGAAAAAAGTATGAAAATGAGAGAACGTGAGAGAATGAGCAGTTTAAGAGTTTTGAATAGAGGAGGTTACAACATAGAGTGGGGGCTAAATTGGAATTAAAAAATTATACCATGTCATGGTAGTTAAAATGAATTTTGGCTTTATATAATGGTATATAGATAATTTTATGTTATTAGATAATTTACATGTACCAATTTTGTTTTGCAGTTTAAAATTGGGATAGAATATGAAAGTTACTTTAATAATAGAGCAAAAGCTAAAATCGGAATATCAAAATTACTCCATCCATGGCGGTTAACAATTGTTTTGCCTTTATATAATGGTATATAGGTATAGATATCTTATGAAAAATAAAAGTGATGCACTTGCTATGTTTAAGTTATATCATGAAAAAATACACCTTATTCACCTACAATGAATGGTAAAGGTGAAAGAAAGAACGTAATATTAACTGAATTAGTTATAACTATAATGCTAAGTTATGGTGCAACACCCTATTGGTGGGGTCAAATTTTATTAATCGTTTGTTATGTGATAAATAGAGTCCACAAAACAAAGAGAAAAATTTCTCATATGAGAAATAAAACAATAAGCAACCATATTTATCTTATTTGAGATCCTGAGGTTGAGTATGTAAGACCCACAATTTTCTATTTTTTATTACATGAGTGAAAAATATTGATTTACTTCTATAGATTTATCTAAAGTTAAATAGGATTATTCTAGATGAGTTGTTGATCTTTGAATGATTATCCAATAAGTTTATAATTTTTGTCATATTAACAGTAACATACTTCATTGATTATTTTGTAGTCAAATGAATCTTTATCTTCTAAGATTTAGATTTATTTCAAAAATACATTTTAAGATAGAAATAATATTTTATTATAGTATTTATCTTTTGATAAGAAATTTACCAAATAATATCTCTTGATAACATTGTCTTCTTTTAATTTTTGATTAAATGGGTTATATTTACATAGTGTTTATCATAAAATATTTAAGATAATATCATCACTATCTTTATCATTTTATTCTTTTGATCCTTTTATTCCTAATAGATATCCTATTATATACAAGTATATTATTGTAACTACCTTATATTATGAATTGTTATATGTTATTAATATATTAATTTCCACCTTATGCCTCATATTGACAGATTTTTTATTGATATATTGTAATTGCTTTAGCCTTTTATTTTTTAGTGTGCTTTTAGTTGTTATATATACATATAAGAATGCAAACTCACGTTTGCTTAGTGTTAGCGAATCTCTTTCCAAAGTTATCAGTAGAAACACTAATTATATTATAGTTAGTAAATATTTGGGTTAATAATTAATAGAATTATCTCATTAAGATTATCTAAATATTTTATATGGATATACTTTTGTGATTAACTTAACTAACTTGTTATATTACTTTTTAACCTATATATATATATTAGGGGTGTAAGAAATCCATTTCGTTTTTGACACAATTTAATGACCAAACCAAGCATAAAGATATGATTCGGTTCTACTCGATTAACCGCAAATTTTATTTATTAAAAATTGAACCGAACAATTCATTAATGATTCAGTTCCGCGGATTTTCAACTTATTTAAAAAAAATTTTGTAAGAAATAATGGAACAAAATTTGCAAAGTATAGAGTCAACTAAATGAATACTAAACACACCAATAATAAAATATTTAATATTAATTCAATACTCTTTCTAGTAAAATAATAATAATTCAACAACTCAAAACAATACAAACTTGAAATTTTAGTCCATAAAATATTGGACAATATCCAACAAAATTTAAGACTGACAAACTTAGTATCAATTCTTTAGTCCAATAGTAACACCTACTAGTCCACATCATTAGTAATGTCCTCAAATTCTTTTTCTATTTTATTTTAGTTCTTTAATTTCTTTATTTAATTAATTTCATCCCTAGATAGTGACATAATGTACACTAATTTTTAGTTTTCTTTCTATCATTATAATGGATAGTAGAGATAATAGATACTTATGTTTGTTTACTAATTTATTTTTTCTATTTGCCTCTTATTTATAGCCTATATGCATTAATAATCCTAAATTTTTAGTCATATTTTATCTCCTAACTTTAAATTCTAACTATCCAAATATATAAACAAAATTATTTTGTTAATATACAGAACGGTTCGGTTCTAACAGTTCCAAAATTTCCAAAACCATGAACCGAACTTAAATCGTTCCAAATAAAAAAACTGAATTGAACCACAGAACCGAACCGACCCGTATTTTGTGGTTCAATTCAGTTCCATCAGTTTCGTGATTTAAACCAGAACCTCTTACGCTCATATATACCATTCTCTATTTGGGAGAGAGAAAAATTACCCTCCCCATCTGCAATTAGCAAATGCAGCAATAGAGAAAAGAGATTGGTAAGTCTCCTATCTTGTTTTCCCGCATTTCTTCCCTTTTTATTCTAATATTTTTTTATAGATTTTATGCCTAAGCAATTATTGTTCTACATTTATTTCCTTTCTTCCCATCTACAAAAACTTGTTGGTCTTTTACTTCTTTTAGACCCAATGTAATACATTTCTTTTCCCCTTACTTTTTTTTCCATAAATGTTGGGTACCTAGAAAAAAAGTATATTATTGCGTTTTTGTTTTAATTTTAAGGGCCATTGGCCGTTACTTCCATATTTTTGGTTCCTTGATCTAATTGAACCGATAACAAAGGTATATGTTCTTAAGTCATTGAAAGAGAGATTTCTCCATTTTATTAGTTATAAACATGCCTAGTAAGGATTGGGGGAATGAGGTGTGAGATTTACTCAATAATAATAATCCTTTTAAAACTCATCAAAGTTAGTTGTTGTGTTTATAGTAATGAAATAACTTTTCCTTTTGATCTATGGATGGGCATTGTTTTAATGATAGATCGAAAGTGTTTTAATTTTTATATATCTATATATTTGAAACATTTTGAAAAGAATCCTTAAGATCATGACATTTGCAATTATCTATAAAATGAATTTAATTATTCTTGAATCAAGAGATTTTGATTATATCTCCTAATTTTTAAATTGTTGACCAATGCTAGATTATGTCTCTTTATTTGCTGGACAAAGAGCTTACGTAAACTCAGGTGAGGGAGAAGACCATTGTGGTCTTAGAGTTTTTCGTTGAAGTCTTTCTCTCGGATTCCCTCAAAAGTTGGTGAGTCTTGTAGATTAGGAACTCTCATTGAACCTTGTTTTGAAAGTGCGCATGTCAAGATAGCACTTTGGAAAGCTCTCTCTATGTGTTTAGTTTTGATGAGGACAACTTGTGATTATGAAAGCTTGAAGATCATCAAAAAATCAGCATGCTTAAGTCTCTAGATTGGTATTAGACTTAGACTAATAGTTAGTTTAGGTT
>NW_017721175.1:0-539 GCF_001865875.1 Lupinus angustifolius | reverse complement strand
TAGCTTAGTGATCTTGATAGAAAGAATAGGTTCTTGGCTGGGGCTACACCGCAAGAAAGGTTTTCTTGGGCGTTAGGAAGGGAGTCAAACCAAGGAATAAGGTTCTTTAGTTTCAAGTGAATATCTAAGTGTTGTAATTGGAAGAATTGCTTGTAAAACATTATTTCAATTATAATGAAGAAAAATCTCCCAAATCAGCCAGGAGGCCTGGATGTAGTTTGCAAGTAGACACGCAAATGAACCAGAATAAAAATTGTGTTGCCGGATTTTTCTCTCTCTCTCTCTCTCTTTCTCTCTTTATTACTTTAATGGGTTACGTTGTATAGTAGTTTTAATTGATATATTATGTTTCCATACTGTACTAGTGTAACTCTGATATTTTGTAAGCTCTGTAATTTCGTTTAAATCTCGGTTAATTATTGTGCAAGAAATCGAATCTGTTTGTAATTTCTGAGCTGTTTTAATCGATTAAAGTAATTGCATTAATCAATTATTTGTGTTCTGTTAATCGATTAATCTGGGGTTATTTTTGAATAATT
>NW_017721174.1:0-448 GCF_001865875.1 Lupinus angustifolius | reverse complement strand
AAAAACATCATCACATCGGCCCTATCCTATGATGAGTTCTTTAGGGTCTCGCAGTGCCAAAATGCAAAAGAAATGTGGGACACTTTACAAGTGACTCATGAAGGCACCAGCGAAGTCAAGCGCGCTAGATTGAATGCACTGACCCACAAGTAAGAGTTATTTCGCATGTTACCTAGCGAATCAATCAGTGATATGCAAAAGCGATTTACTCATATTGTGAATCATTTAGTTGCTCTAGATAAATCTTTTGCCAGAAGAGAATTAACTAATAAAGTTTTACGTTGTCTTGACAGGAAATGGCAACCAAAAGGGACTGCAATTGTGGAATCCAAAGACTTGGACTCTATGCCTCTAGCTACATCATTTGGAAAGCTTCAAGAGCACGAAAAGGAATTGGGTCGCTTGACTATGCATGAAGATTCGGACCGGAAGAAGAAGAGCATCACAT
>NW_017721173.1:0-381 GCF_001865875.1 Lupinus angustifolius | reverse complement strand
AGAAAAACTCACACGTCTCACAAACAGTCAACAACAATTAGACACTATGCTAAGTCAAACAAGAAATGTTGGTGATCACACAGGACTAGGTTATACTCGCTCTACTAGGAACAAAAGACCATATAGAAAACCTGTAGCTCGTCCTAAAAATAAATATCACAAACACACACCTACATGTTTCTATTGCAATACATATGGTCATACCTCATATTCATGTTATATCAGAAAATATGGTATACCTAGCGGCATATATATGTGGATAATGAAGGGAGATGACTCCCCGATTACTTACAGAAAGGGACCCAATATCAATTGGGTACCTGAGAAAAGCAAGTGATCTTTTTGCAGGTATGTCTTCGAACACAAGGACAGAAATGGTAC
>NW_017721172.1:0-503 GCF_001865875.1 Lupinus angustifolius | reverse complement strand
TAGACATCATTTTTTACGTGATCATGTACAAAAAGGTGACTGCGTTCTTGAATTTGTTGAAACCTCTAGACAGTTAGCAGATATTTTCACCAAGCCCCTTCCACGGGATACTTTCTATGTTCTAAGGAGAGAACTTGGAATTCTTGATGAACAATATCTTGATTAAAACTGCCTAAATGTTTGCGTTATGTCTTGTCTCTATATGTTTATTTGTCTCTTGTTCTAAATGATATATGTTGTCGTGCAAAATTATACCTCATGATAACGTCTTATCGTGATAAAAAATGTGTCGATAAATCCGTTAAAATGCATGCATAAGCCCTAAAGAGTTGAAACCATTCTGCTAGCTGAAAACCATTTTTTTACCGTGTTTAATCGATTAAGCACCTGATGTTAATCGATTACCTGTGCATCATTTTCTGAAAAATCAATTTTTACATGATTTTAATCGATTAACCATGCTCGTTAATCGATTAAAACCAGCAGCTTAAGTGCAGACAGCA
>NW_017721171.1:0-1478 GCF_001865875.1 Lupinus angustifolius | reverse complement strand
TATAAGGTAGATAAACCTCTCCCTAACCCTCTCAAAGCTGCCTTGAAATCTCACATTATCATCCTTATTCCATCATATTCCAATTTTTCCCCAAATTGAACCCTAGGTTAGGTTTGCCTAATCCTTCTCTGCACAATCTAACATCAATTCGGGTTCTACATTAAAATGGAGCAAAGTCGCACAAAAATGTTCAAAACTGCTGCCAATTGTGCACGAAGACTGGAAGCTGGCTAATCATCCACTCGGGACTGCGGTGACCCTGATTATTCGCTCATTCTGCAAGAAACCCGTTTAGTAAAGTTCCTAGGATGCAAACCCACTTATGCAAGGTATATCGACTTAACCTGGATGGCGAAACAGAATTTCAGCTTTCCGCATGATATGGAGGCTCATGGAGCCGTTAAATTTCTGGAATTAAAGGGACAAATTTACCCTGCTCTAGTTAGGGAATTTTATGCAAATTTCAGATATAAGGATAGTAAATACTGATCTATGATTTCTGGTAAACTGTTTGAGATTAGTGATGAACTGTTTATGAATGTCGGTGGATTATCATCTTTGGGTTATGGAATAGGATCATGGGCTAAGGATAACTTTGATCCTACTGAGGTTTAGAAGTCATTTCTTAGAGGTCCTCATCTGTACATTCCGGGTCAACTGACCAAGGCTGGGTCATTATCTGTTGACAACAGGCTGCTACATTATGTCATTGCTTATATTCTGGTGTAGAGGAACACAAATCACGCGCAGCCCACTGTGAATGATTTGCATTTCATGTACGCTGTTAAGAATAATGTAATGATTAATTGGCCTGAGGAAATATTGAAGATTATGAACAGTGTGTCTCTGTCTCAGTCGAAGCTGCTTCCCTACAGTATATTCATTTCACGATATATTCATTGCACGCATTGTGGATTATTTGCAAATAGATGTTTCTGACACCATCATTGTTGAGTATACTGACAAGGATCATCTGGTTGGTGAGAGTCTCATTCATAAAATGGGTATATACAAGTATGGTAATACTTGGAAATACATGGAGAACTACACTACTATTGATCTGGAGTTGTCCGATGATGATGATCAGGGTGGCATGGGTGGCATGGGTGATCAGAATGCTACTAATCGGGGGGAACCCTCTAGGACAGCATCACAGGATTCTGTTTTCGGTATGGCTCAGATGGAAGCTATGGAGCAAAGGCTCAACAACCGCATGGATCTTCATTTTGAAGGGTTGAAGGACTCATACTTTGCATATATGGAACAGTATGAAGAACGCCAAATTGCCTATTCAGACAACCAATATCAGTCGGTGAGAAATCTGATTCAATCAACAGCTGAAGCTCAAATTGCCTTTATTCGATCTACTGCTGAAGCTCAGAATGCATTATTTTGTTCTGAATTTCAGAAGTTGTCTATGCTGATCAGGGGTGACCAGAACATTGTTATTCCTGATGATGAGATTGATCCTCCTCCAC
>NW_017721170.1:0-1792 GCF_001865875.1 Lupinus angustifolius | reverse complement strand
GAAATTAAATTTTTAATAATTTTCGGGGCATGCAGAACATGGTTTAGGTTGAGGGGTTGGTGAGACGTGGTAATTTGTGCGTGTCAGGTGCCGTGAATTGGAATTCCATGACCACTGCCAACAATATCCTTCTGATTTGAATTACTCAAAGGAAAATAAGACGAGAGATTACCTCGCGATGCTGCCGTGTGAGATGTTGCACCAGTATCCATGTACCACTGATTGTCAGGAGTGTGTAGAGACATGGTGTGCATAGCCGCCTCAATGTCTGTCGGTGTCTGAGATGATGTAGTGGCTGCGTATGCCTGAGGATGTTGTCCTAAAATTCCTGGCTGCTTCGGGGGACCGGTAGGACGTGTCCACTGGGACGTGGGATACAGACACGGTGGCAAAGCCCATGGTGGTGGAGCCCAACCCCATGGCTGCCAGGCTGGGTACTGTTGTTGCTGCTGCCAAGGACGAGAGGACCATGATGGAGGAGCATTGGGAGCTCCAGACTGAGGTCCACTACGGTTACCACGCCCTCCTCCGCAGCCTTGCCTCCCACGAGAACGAGAGCGGTTGTCAGGACGACGGTTGCCACGGTGAGAGATGTCTTCAGAAGGTCGCTGCTGAGTGGTGTGCATAGCCGCATGAGAGCCTGTGCTTGCCATTTTAGCCATACCGGCTTCTTCCAAAGTGAGCATGGAGCGAGCCTGATAAAATGTAGGAAGAGGATTACTGTGGCGAATCAAGGTGGCAACACTGTGATATGCTTCTGGAAGGCCTGATATCAGCTGAAGAACCAGACGATGATTGTTAACAGGAGAGCCACCATTTCTCAACTGGCCAGAGAGCATCTTAAGACGCTGACAGTAAGCAGAGACGTTGGGAAAATCTTCCATGCGGGTGTTGGAGAATTCTTGCTCAAGAGTGACAGCACGAGCATTTTGATTATCCTGAAAAATATCTGTCAAAAGATTCCATGCCTCCATGGCAGTGGAATTAGGTTCCAGAATAGTTGTCAACAGATCGGTAGAAATAGTAGAATAAATCCATTGAAGAACGGTTGCATCAAGAGTGACCCATTGTTCATGGTCGGCGTCGGTAGGAGTTGGTGGTTCTTTTCCGGGAGATGGAATGATGTGATGTAGGACTTGATGTGAGCGAGCATGAAGGCGGAAAAGCTCAGCCCAAGTACCATATTGATCTTTCTCCATCTCAAGAATAATAGGAATGTGATTCCTAATATTGGAGACGGCAAGGGCGGGATGAAACTCCATTTTCGAACCTCGGAGCGTGTTAACTGTGTGCTGGCTGGAATTACTAGTAGCAGCGTTGGTTGTACGTTCTGAATCAGACATGGTTGCAGAGAAAATATAGAGAGTGGTGTCGGAGTCTTGAAATGGAGGCGGAAATGTGATCACGAACAGAGAATGGTGGTGTGGTGTGCGACGGCGGCGGCATGATACGAAAGAAGACGAGGAACACTGTAGTTCTTGTGATCGGCGGTGGCGGTAAGCAGCACCGTAACAATAGTGCTTCAAGGAAGAAGAAAAAAAAATTAATTTAGAGAGAGGGATCGGTAAAGGCTGATACCATGTAAGATAATGGAATCGTTGAGATTTTATTCATATCAAATAGGTTTAAATATACAAGATTGTGAGAGGTTAATAATGACTAATTACAACCTAATAATAACTGATTACAACAAATAATGACTGATTATTATGTGAATCGTAACATAATAATATCGTATCAGAATATTCTATTCGAATATTCTATCAATAACGACTTCAACATGGAAGTCGTG
>NW_017721169.1:0-428 GCF_001865875.1 Lupinus angustifolius | reverse complement strand
TCCTCATCCTCATCCTCTTCCACATGCTCATCCTCATCCTATCGACATTCCATCCTCATCCTCATCCTCATCCTCTTCCTCGTCCTCATTGTCATCCTATCCTCATCCTCTTCCACATTCTCATCCTCCTCCTCATCCTCATCCTCGTCCTAATATTATCCTCATCCTCATCCTAATGATATCCTTATCCTTATCCTCGTCCTCATCTAATCCTTATCCTCATTCTCGTCCTCATCCTGTCCTCATCCTCATCCTATCCTCATTCTCGTCCTCATCCTCATCCTATCCTCATCTTCATCCTATCCTCATTCTCATTCTCGTCCTCATCCTTTCTCTACCTCATCCACATCCTTATCCTCCTCCTCATCCTCCTCTTCATCCTATCCTCATTCTCATCCTCCTCCTATCCTCATTCTCATCCTCATCCT
>NW_017721168.1:0-292 GCF_001865875.1 Lupinus angustifolius | reverse complement strand
ATCCTCATCCTCGTCCTCTTCCTATCCTCATCCTAATCCTATCCTCATGCTCATTCTCGTACTCATCCTATCCTCCTCGTTATCCTCATCCTTATCCTCATCCTCATCTTATCCTATCCTCATCCTCATCCTCATCCTATCCTGTTCCTTATCCTCATCCTTGTCCTCATCCTATCCTCATGCTCGTCCTCGTCCTCATCCTCCTCTTCATCCTATCCTCATTCTCATCCTCCTCCTATCCTCATTCTCATCCTCATCCTCATAATAACCTCATCCTCATCCTCATCCTCAT
>NW_017721167.1:0-1723 GCF_001865875.1 Lupinus angustifolius | reverse complement strand
GAGTTCCATTGTTACATGGGTATGGGAAGAGTGAAGAGTCACAAGTGAGACACCACGTCTTGAACCAAAACCTTAAGGCATTAGTTCCATGGGCCTTTCCTTCTTATAAACTCTTTCACTCATCCCTACATATCCAATGTGGGACTTCACACTTTAATAAACCCAACAATCTCCCCCTCAAGTGTGAGTACCACACACTTTTCGGTCCACTCCCCCTTTAGTCCACCATGTCCCAGCCGAACCGTTTGTTGATGCGGAAGACATATGGAGAAAATATAATAGAGAAAATGACACCGAGAAATTAACGTGGTTCAGCAATTTGCCTACGTCCACGGTTGAAGAGCAACAATGATATTATCACTATGATAAAAGAGAATTACAAGTTCACTCAAGTGTTTCACTCACTTCCCAAAACCCAAGTACACCCAATATCACTCTCACTCACTTATATCTTAAACACTAAAATATTCCTCACAATATTAGAACAAGAGAAGAAGAGAGAATATGCACTAAGGCTAGAATATTGGTGTGTCTTACAATGGCTTGGAGCATTCCTATTTATAGCCAAAGCCTTGAGGATCATATGGCCAAAAACGAAGATGCTTCACCACAACCTCTTCTTCTCATTGGCTACAAAAGAGGTTACTATAGCCACTCATTTTACTTGGCCACAAGAAGGTTTCATCACAGCCACTTCTTTTTGCCACATCATTCTCTTTTTCTTTTAAGCCAATATTTAATATTAACAATGGATTTTATAGTAAACATTGTTGATTTTATGATTCACAGATTCAACAATATTTTTTTGTAGCTACATGACTACGTAAGGCTCAGTTTTAATGCCATGACACATTTCGATTCGCCAAACGTCTGCCGACTCTACCCCTTCACATGTAGACTACCAACCCGTCACATGTCACCTCAAATGTAGAGCATTGGATCTTAAGATATTAAAATGTAGTATGCATTTACAGGACACTAATGACTAAGATATTATCTGTCACTCCTTTAGTTTAGACACGATAATGGACATAGGACTTTTACCTCCAATTCTTGAAGTGGACAGGTGAATGATGATATATGTTAGACTTTCTTTTAACCTTATTATAAAAAACATTAAAGATTGAAAGAGTAGAGATGATCAATATCATAATTTCATTCTCTTTCGTTAGGTATCAGTGGCTAAAATACACCTAGAAGGGAGGGGTTGAATAGGTGTAGCGGTCAGAGTATCCGCTTTTCGCAAACAACAAATAATGCTGAAATAACCCAAGATTAATCGATTAACAGAGAAAGAATAATCGATTAACGCAAGCAATTTAATCGATTAAAACAGCTCAGATAGCACAAACAGATTCAATTTCTTGTACAACAATCAACCGAGATCGAAACAAATATACAGAGCTAGCAGATATATCAGAGTTACAACAGTATAGTATAGAAACAGATTATTACAATTAAAACAACTATACAAAGTAATCAATTAAAGCAATAAAGAGAGAGGGAAAGAAAAGCGTGCAACATGATTTTTATCCTGGTTCGTTTGCGGGTCCACTTGCAAACTACATCCAGGCCTCCCAGCTGATCTGGGAGATTTTTCTTCACTATAACCGAAATAACGTTTTACAAACAATTCTTTCAATTACAACACTTAGACACTTTCTTGAAAACTAAAGAACCTTATCCCTTGGTTTGACTCCCTTCCTACCGCCCAAGAAAACCT